>NC_056739.1:53013233-53118233 GCF_019279795.1 Protopterus annectens | reverse complement strand
TTCAAGGAGTAAAACATTACAGGAAATACTTTCCTTACATACAAGAAGCAATTAAAACTTAATTGCATTTAAATACACAGCCTCCAGTTACACTCCTCATTTAACCCCCTAGGGGATGAGGTATCACATTTAAAAAATAAATTGATTCTGCACATAGCAATTGTTCTTTTATGAATGTTTCATCAAACTGAGAAACAGACTATTTTGAAAACAGTACCTAGTAACCCACTAATGTCCCCATGGTGAAATTCATTCAAATGTACAGCTATAGAACTGTCTTCTTCCTTATCAGTAATATGTCTCACATGTTCTAACAGCCTAGTTTTAAGACACTTGTTACTCTCCCCTCCATATAATATGTTATAAGGGCATCTAAGAGAATTCTCTATACACCGACCTCTTGAATGTACAGACTTCCAGATGTCCAGCCTTTTCCCTCAGCAGGAATGACAGCACTAAACAGTGATAGACCATATACCTATCAAACTCCTAATGTATACCATCTGGACAAAGCCTCACATAATTGGCTGACAGAGGCCAAAACACATGGCAATACTTGAAATATTGCTTTTATACACTGAGAATGTTGCTGGTGTTACAGGGTTTGTTGTAACATATCTTTTCTGAGGGGTATAAAGTCAGAAACTCAAATGGATGTTAGCATTTATGGATTGCAATCACAAGAGTATGCTACTAATTTGCCAAGGACAACACCTATCCGGGGAACAGACAAACATAACAGGCAAACCTATGGTCATTATGTGGATAGCCCTACAGTTGAGAGCTATGCAGACACAGAACTTTGACAGGCTGAAACCCATGCAGAAGTCACATGTTCAGACAAACCCTGTTAAACTAGCTGTATTCAAAACATATAACAGCAATACTCACATTCTGCCCCTAAGTCTTGAACCTTCTCCACCATTTAGTTGGCATGTCTCCACAAGTCTTGTTGTAAGAGGTATTAGCTCACACACCTCCAGGATGTCTTCCTCACAGGTAAGGGAAAGGTCCAACGCCCACATGGAGTACTCTGTTATAGGAGTGTGTTGCCATGACATTGGCTATTGGGAATAACTACACAGCTGCTCTGCATGCAATTAGCAACTGGGGAACACCAATTGGTGCACAGGCTATCACATGCTCATGAGCATAACCTACAAAAGACAAGGTGACATCTATTCAAAACACCTTTGTCATTGACAGTTAATTACTTCAAAGCTGATCCAAATTGAAGAAATAGAAAAGATATATCGCTGAAAACTCCAGGAAAAAAGCTATGTAAAACAAGTAAGCATGTAATTGAATGCAGTAGGTGGTCTGTAATAATGGAAAATAGGGGTTTGAAAGAATATGTTTCTCAACAAGACTTGCTGTACTGATGTACTGCTGAACAGCACTGATGGCCATAGCATGTGGCTGTGTCTGTAGTGGCATAGATCAAAGCTCAGGCCCCTGACTCACCCCAGGAAAGGACAGCTGACATTTGTCAACTACTGGAGTGTCTGTCAAACACCAGTGACTGTGCCACTGCTAGGCTAGCTACTGGGATGTTGTACATACCCATATGTTACCTGTGCATATAACTATGATACACATTTTCTCTTGTAAATATAACAGAACTATACAGAGCATGTGCAGGGTAAAGTACTGTTGCAGAACTGTGTGTTGAAATACATGTGATATAGTGAGTTCATACCATTCAACTTTACAGTCTCATAAGCACGTGTGTCTGATATCTGTAGTCACTTACACATAGACTTGTGCTATGTTAGGCAAACGATTGTCAAGTCTGTTAATGACACCATAATGTAATAGCCTAGTTATGACTGTAGGACATCCTCCAGGTTAGCACTGTGATAGCAAAGCCTGCTGTGCAATCAACTTACCTATCCATGTATGTAAATAAGTTGTGCATGTTCTACTTGTGTGTAATATCACTTTCAGTGCATACAATAAACATAAATATTTACATGTACTGGTTGTTGCATTGCCATGACAATGATATGGGTAGTAGTAGAATAGGCATGATTATCAGGTTATAATCAGAGAAATGTGCAATTGTGTTATGACCCTCTGTCCATGCATACCACAAACAGCTATCTGAGCACCTATATATAGTGGCTATCAAGAGTGTACACACCCCTGTTGAAATGCCATGTTTGTGTACTATACAATAGTGAAACCACAGAAAATCTTGTCAAAACATTTCCCACCTTGAATGTTTCCCATAATCTGTACAATTCTATTGACAAACAAACAAATATGTTATGGGAGTAAATATTAAACACAAGGAATGTACTATAAACTGGTTGCATACATGTGCACATGCAGAAACCACTACTTGGTTGATGCACCTCTTGCAGTAATCACAGCATTCTCTTTCTGGTTATACACATGCCATCAATTAACAAGACTCTGATTACCCCAAATAATGTTCAACTGTCCTATGAGAATATATTTGACATTTATCCAGTTGTCTGCTACAGCAAAATACATTTTTGGCAGAGAGCCTACAAATCATTGAAGGGAACTTATTGTGGAAAGGTATCAGTCAGGAGTGGGATAGAAAAATCATCCCCAACATTGGATATACCATGGAATACAGTGGCGACAGTCATCAAAAGGTGGATTGAATATGGGACAACAGTGCTGTTGAAAAGAACCAGATGTCCTTCCAAAACAGATGACAAGACATGTTGAGAACTGGTCAGTGATGCTCCCAGGAGACATGCAGCAACACTGAGGGACTTGAAGGATTCTCTGGCAAGTACTATTCCTGTAGTACATTAGGCAGCAATCACTTGGATTTTGCATAAGTCTGGCCTATGGGGAGGTGTCAGTAGATAGAAGCACTTACCCACACCAAACATCGTCCGGGGCTGTGTACAGGTAGCCAAACATAACATCAAGTTTCCCAAAGGCATGTGCTGCAATGTGTAATGGTGTCATGAGGCAAAGGTTCACACCTACAGACAGTATGCCTAACGCTATGTGTGGTGCACAAGCAACACATCACTTCACCTGAGGACCACCATAAATATGTTGAAGCTTGATGGTGGCAGTGTCCAACATTAGGGTTGTTGTTTATTAGCTGGAACTAGGCCTGTAGACATGGTGGAGGGAACAGTTACAAATAACACTCACGTGTGTGCCACAGCCATCAAGCATCTGCAATACAGCAGAGGATGGAGAGGGGTTTCAGCTTCTAGCACAACAATGAACTGAAGCATACATCCAAAGCTAGCTAAGAATGGCTCTATCTGAACACAATAAAGGTTATGAATTGGGCCAGACAAAGCCCAGACTCAACACCAATAGTAAACCCCCAGTGTGACCTCTAAAGACTGTGCACATGAGCTGGCCTTGCAATCTTACAGAGTTGGAGACTTCTGTAGGGAAGACTATACAAATAATGCCAAGGCAAGATGTGCCATGCTAATATACCCCTTCCCATGCAATGTGACTGCTGTATTGCAATTAACAGGTGCTTCAACCAAGCATTGGTTTAAGGGTGTTCATAGCTATGCAACTGCAATATTGCATGCATCTCATTCAGTATCTTCACAACTAACACATTTGTCTGTTTCTTGATTGGATTGCACAAGTCACGTGCTATATATAAGGTGTGTAATGTTTTCAAATGCAGTACTGTGGTCTCATTTTATATAATAAAAGAGGCTAGTGTGTACGCTTATCATATCCATGTTACGCTAAGAAGGTCATTGCTGTAACCGGATGTGATTGCACATACATTCACTGCTGCTGATATGTGCAAATCAAATGTATGTCATTAATTGGTGGCATAAGTCCTCATATCATCCCAGTTATGTGTCGGACAAACACATAGGCGTTGTGAGGAACAGAGCAAACATAAGTCCCAGACATCTACACATTCAGCAATGATTTGTACAGTAGTGAGGTGTGGTCCAAAGTAGATGCCAGTGTGCTATAGAGGTGCACAGCAATAATGTGTATATGGGTGCAGTGTCTTCTAAGGGAAAGGACACTACCTACTAACACAACTCAAGCATCACAGAGATGTAGATTGTTAGTAAGAAGGTTTAAGAATGGCTGAAATGCATGATGTTGAGGGCCATGTGTCATGCATGTCAACTGTTGGATAATGTGAGGTCTGTGTAATATCTTTGAGTCACCTCACCTGTAACTGTGTGTAGCCAGGGAACCTTTGTATTGGGCTAGTCCTCAGAGGTGTAGATCCCAATCATGAGGAAGCCCAGGTCCACAACCGGTGGGACTCCACGTGTGACTGCTCAGCAGTCTAGGATGGGGTCTGCTGTTTTCACACTGTGGGTTCTAGTTGTGAGATGGTTTGCAGGCCACCCTACTGAGTGTGTTTGTGTAAGATTCCTGAGTGGGGAGTGATATCCAAGCATTAGATGAGCAGCCTATCTTGTTATCTATCCCATACTGTCACACAGTTATTGCACATGCCACAATGCTTATAGGGCTGCAGAGTGTCTACAGGTCCCTCTACAGTGCTTGGTGACTGTGGGCCTTGTAATGTGGACACATACTGGGTGGGCAACAGCAAAAAGTTGCAAAACCTGCCCCCGATGGTATGGTTCTCACACAACCACAATGACCCACCCACCAAGAGGATGCTGTACACACACACACACACACACACACACACACACACACACACACACACACACTTGCCATACTGAGATTAGAACCTCTACCAATCTATTTATTTCTACTACAATGTAACACATTTATCATATGTGCCATGGAGCTTACAGGGTGACGGCTGTGCAAAGGAACTTCTAAGATGAGGAATATCACTAGCCTTTTTAAAGTGTGGGAATGGGTGATGTAATGGGTGGGATTGGCCACAAAATACTTTAAACTACACATATACGCACTTACACACATATTTGCCAGTACTGGGATTAGAACTCCTACCTAAGAAGTTCTTTGTATTATAATGTTATGTTGTTATCGCACATGCCACAGAGCTATTGGGGCTAAAGCCTGATGGAAGACACTTCTAAGATAACTAATATCTGCAGGACTGCTAAAGTAGGTAAAGGGGAAGTGTACTGGGTTTGAATGGACCCAAAAGCTTTTAGTTGTAAACACTCACACTTTTACATTTGCCAGGACTGAGATTAAAACTCCTACCTAACTAGTTGTTTGCACTATTGTGCTATGCAGTTATCGCACATGCCACAGAGATTATGGGGCTGAGGCTTAATGGAAGGCACATCTAAGATGACTGATATCTGCAGGACTGCTAAAGTAGGGAAAGGGGAAGTGTACTGGGTTTGCATGGACCCAAACGCTCTTAGTTGCAAACACACACACACTTTCACATTTGCCATGATTGAGAGTAAAACTCCTACCTAACTAGTTCTTTGTATGATAGTGTTATGCACTTATCGCACATGTCAAAGAAATTATGGGGCTAAGGCCTGACAGAAGGCACTTCTAAGATGACTGATATCTGCAGGACTGCTAAAGTAGGGAAAGGGGACGTGTACTGGGTTTGAATGGACCCAAAAACTTTTAGTTGTAAACACACACACACACACACACACACACACACACACACACACACACACACACACACACGCACACACTTTTGCCAAGACCGAGATTAGAACTCAAACCTAACTAGTTATTTGTACTATAGGGTTATGCAGTTATCACACGTGCCACCGAGATTATGAGGCTGAGGCCTGATGGAAGGCACTTCTAAGATGACTGATATCTGCAGGACTGCTAAAGTAGGGAAAGGGGAAGTGTACTGGGTTTGAATGGACCCAAAAGCTTTTAGTTATAAACACACACACACACACACACACACACACACACACACACACACACACACACACACACACACACACACACACACACACACACACACACACTTTTACATTTGCCAGTACTGAGATTAGAACTCATACCTAACTAGTTATTTGTACCAATGTGTTATGCAGTTATCTGATGCACCACAGAGCTTATGGGGCTAGGTTTAACAAAAGTGACTTCTATGGTGACAGATATCTTCAGGACTGCTAAGGTGGGGCAATGGGAAGTGCACTGGGTGGGGAAGGCCTGTTCATTCCTACAGCCTACCAACATTTCTCTAAGTGTATGAGCATGCCCAATGTGTCCTTCTGTAGTATACGTGGGATTCCATTCCAGGGATTGTTGTACTCCAGTCCAGTTTGTTTTTTGCTACAGCCATACCTCTCAACCTGTTGGTGCAGGATATCTGGAGATAGCCTATCAAAATGTGGGGATAATGGGTCATACAGTGATTGTGACAGTTTCTCTCAGTAATGTATTGGTTACTAAGGATACAGGGCTTGTTTTAGAAGACATCTGTCATATATGCCATTTGACACTGTCTTGTATTGTTTCAGTACCTCATAACATACCTACTCAGATCATCACAGTGATTTACCAGAGTAATAGGTTCATAGGTTGGTACAAGGCTATTGGCCCTTGGGCCTATACAAGTCTAGCCATAACAATTCCCTGGCTATTTATTCCCACAGTATTTACTTCCTTGGACCCCTGTCTAGCAGGGTGACTGACGTGATCCCCGGGGTGAATTTCCTATCTCCCCTCCAATCATCAAGGTACCTTTTCTAGAGGGCCAAAGAGGTGCTCTGCTTGACATGTACGAGCAGTCTGTTTCAGAGTCTGGGGAGTCTCTGGGTCAGGAATCTATCCCTCTAGCATGTTTTGTTCATTGTGATGACAAGGTTTAGATCCACAGAGTGTGTGTCTTTGAGGGATTGGGATTTCTTTAAGTGTAGCATGTCCAACAGCTCTGGGTTTGACATGGCCTTGTATGTTAAGCAGAGATCACCTCTGAGTAGACAATATGTGACAGAGTATAGGTGGAGTTTTTTTAGACTGTCAACATAGGGCATCTGCTTTAGGCCTGTGATTCTTTTAGTGAGGTATTTATGTGGCCTTTACAGTTGTTGCGGATGTCTTGAGAGGTACATACCAAACGGGGTGTTGTGTTCTATAATGAGTCTAGTGAGGGATGAGTACAGTGGGATAATGACCTCCTTTATTTCTGGATGAAAAGCACTTAGTGATGAGGTGTGCCACACAGAAGGATTTTCTGATTGTTATGGTGATGTGGTTATCGAAGGTGAGACCACTGTGCACCTGTGTCCCTAAGTCTCTTATAGTTTCATAGTTTCATAGTATAGTACTAGGCTATCTGCCCTGGGGCATTTGTAAGCCTAGCCATAGTGATGTGGCTTTTGCCACCACATGAAATGGTACCAAAAATGTACAGAATAAATTTAGAATACTGTGCCTCTGTCTAGTAGTGACACAATGAAGGTCCCCTTATATATATAAGAAAGGAAATTCACCCCAGGGATCACGTCAGTCGCCCTGCTAGACAGGGGTCCAGGAAAGTAAATAATGTGGGAAGAAATAGCCAGGGAATTGTTATGGCTAGGCTTGTATAGGCCCTAGGGCTGATAGCCTAGTACCAACCTATGAACCTATAATAGAATTAGTTTACTGTGCCCCTGTCTAGCAGTGACACAGATGTGACCCCTGGGGTAAACTTATGATCTCCCATCCACTCATCAAGATTTCTCTTGAAGAGAGTCAGTGAGGGGCTCTGCCTAACATGAACTGGGATCTTGTTCCAAAGCATGGGAAGCCTCTGGGTTATGAATCTATCCCTCCAGCATGTCCTATTCATACTTGTGCCGAGGTTTAAGTCTTTAGCTCTTGTGGTCCTGATGGATTTGGATTTTTTGAGGTGGAGCATGTCCATCAGATCCTGATTGGACATGGCCTTGTACGTCAGGCAGAGATCACCTCTGAGCAGGCGGTATGCTACTGAATAGAGCTGAAGTTTCTTTAGTCTGGCAGAATAAGACATATGTTGGAGACCCTTGATCCTCTTGGTGAGGTACTTTTGTGGTCTCTCCAGCTGTTGCAAATGCCGGGTGAGGTACATACCAAATGTGGTGTAGTTCCTGTGTTGTCCATTACCTTACTTGGATAGAAGGAAGTTTCTTTGCTCACCAGTGGGAGTGGGGAGCCTTGAGCAGCCTAGCTGTCCCTGTAGGAAGTGACCTCAGCACAAGAAGCTGTAGTAATTGGTTGTTTTGGACCATTTCTAGCTCTTTTGTAGTTCACTGTTTAAAATCCGCCTCTGGGCATTTTCTTCTGGCTATACTTCTCAGACAAGCTCCTCGTGGTCCTGCAGAGTGGTCCTAGCAACAGGGAACTCAGAAAAGTGACTACTTTATGGATTTAAGTATCTTTGCTTTTTTTTCACTTGCAATAGCTTCTGTAGCTTTTGGTGTTTAGTGTACTGTCACCTATGTGGTAATTCATGGGTACGTGTTTTTTCCCAAAGTTGATAACTATACATTTCTTGGCATTGAAATTGAGCCCATGGCTCTGGCACCAAGCATATGTTTCTGTAAGGCCCTTTTGTAGAATATCCATATAATTTGGGGATTCAATAATGGCTCCCAGTTTGCAGTCATCTGTGAACTTTGTTAGCTAGAGTCCCTTAGTGTTGGCCTGTACTTCAGAGAAGTAGATGCCAAACAAGAGCGGTCCCAGGACTGAACCCTGAGGTACTCCACTTGTCACTTGTCTGGAGCTGGATTTGGAGTTGGCTACTATTACAGTGTGGGTTCTGTCAGTAAGCCAGTTGGCAACCCATTGCATGATGTAGGGATTTATGCCCAGCTTAGTAAGTTTATCTATGATTCCAGAGTGGGGGATGGAGAGAAGGCCTTGGCAAGGTCCAGATAGGCTGTGTGGACCACCTTATCCTTGTCCATGGCTCTGGAGACTGATTTGAAGAAGTCAATCACTTTCAGGAGACAAGATCAGACCTTCACAAACCCAAACTGTGTGGGGTCCAGTGTTTGAAGGTTGCCAATGTCTTTGTTTATAAGTTCCATGATAATATGTTCCATGGCCTTGCAGATCAGGATCGCCAGACTGATGGGGCGATAGTTCCTGGGATCCAAGATGGATTCCCCCCTTATGAAGTAGGATAATTGTAACTGTGCACCACTCAGTGGGCATGAAGCCTGAGGTGAGGCTATGATTAAACATGACACTTAGGTGAGGTGCCAGTTCATTTTGTAGTTCATGTACTACACAGCCTGGGATGTCATCTGGTCCCATGGATGCTGCATTCATAGCTTTGGAGAGTGCATTTGTTACCTGTGTGGCCGTTATTACCAGAATTTGCTAATCGGTCAGTATTGAGATGGGCCCTTTAGGGGGTGAGAGGGGGCTGAAGTTTGCACTGAATCGATCTGGCAGGATATTAGGAATATCCTTAGGATCAGTATAGTTAATGCCATTCTGTTGTAGCTCAGAGCAGATCTGAGCATTGCCATTTAGATTCTTGACATAGCTATAGAATGCCTTGTGTTTGTCTTTGGAATCTTTGGCAATTTTATTTTTGTAAAGAGCTTTGGAGGATTTTATGAGGGATCTCAGTTTCTTATTGAGGCTGGTAAGGGAGTTTTTTGCATCCTGGAATTTTCCTCTTTTCTGCAACAGTTTCTTCCTTATGTTGTAAAGTTTGTTAATGGCAAGGGACCACCAGATTGGTTTCCTTTGTTTTGGAGGAGAGCATCTTGGTTCTATTGGGGATGGCACAATTCATGCACCAGTGGATGTGCTCGTACAGTACCTTAGTGTAGGATTCAGCAGTCAAACTTTCAGTTCCTGTCTGCATGGTTGTCATGAGGTTTGTCACTTCTGACTTGAGTAGCATGAAGTTGGCTTTGGAGAAGTTTTTTTACAGAGGTTTCCTTACTGGGGGTGGGGGTGGTATGTGGATGTCAAGGGTGATTAGCTTATGCTCAGACCTGACCAATGAGGGGGTGACCATAGGTGTGGAGCATCGATTTCCCATGTTAGCAATAACCAGGTCTAGGATATTGGAGCCCCTGGTGGGACTAAGAATTAGTTGATCCGGGGCATTGGAATTTATGAATTCCAAGAACTGTTGGGCAAAGGTGTTGGTACATGAGTAGCTTTCCCAGTTAATGGCAAGGTAGTTGAAATCACCCAGTATTAGGGTGTTTGGTTGTATCTTAGTATTTTCCACTATGTTTAGAAAGGTATAGTGAGAATCTTGGGACATGGTGGGGGATCTGTATCAAGCTACAATTTGGATTGCAGTCTTACCTAGTGTTAGTTGCACCTGGTGAATTTCAGATGCATTATGTTGGGCAACTAGCCTGGTGTTGTGAATATCCTTGGTGAATATGGACACTCCTCCACCTTTAGTGTTTCAGTCCTGGTTTGGCGGCTAAAAAGTGTGGTAGGAGTTGTAGCCTGGTATTGCAGGGGTCTCTCTGGAACCTTGAACCAGGTCTCAGTTACTGCACAGATATTGATGTTCTCCATTTTTAGGAGTGCCTCGAGAGAGTGCATTTTGAGGTTTAGACTTCTAGCACTGAGTAGCATTACCTTCAGACTTTGCATGCTTGTACCTGTTACAGTGGTTGTTTTGTCCTTTGAACTTTGCCTAAAAAAGGCACTATAGGGGTGGCAAGAGCCTTAGCCAGTAACCTGAATCCCAGGAGCAACAGGTGCAGACCATCTCTGGCAAAGCATCATGGTCTGTCAATCATGTCGTCCCAGGCAGACAGATACTGGATCCCCTTTGAATGACACCAGAAGCTTAGCCAATTGTTGAAGTCAATAATTTTGTCCTTATACTGTGGCATCATCCTGGGTGAAGGCAGAATGTTACTCAGGGCTAGGGTCATACAGGATGGATGATGCACACACCAGGTTTATGGGCTAAATGCTATGCATTCTTGCAAAATCCAGCCTGTGAGAGGCATGCCTACAAGCAATTGACTGTTGGTGCTGTAGAAATGGTCCAGCACCTTGGTGATATATTACAATAGTGGAATCTCTGTGAATTTATGTTCTGGCCTGGTCTGATTTCCAGTCCACAGTTGGGTAGTATAAGTCAGACAGGATCAGGATGACAGGCAGACTCCAAATAGATTTGTAGGATAGGATATTGTTCTCCATTTTTAGGAGTGCCTCGAGAGAGTGCATTTTGACGTTTAGACTTCTAGCACTGAGTAGCATTACCTTCAGACTTTGCATGCTTGTACCTGTTACAGTGGTTGTTTTGTCCTTTGAACTTTGCCTAAAAAAGGCACTATAGGGGTGGCAAGAGCCTTAGCCAGTAACCTGAATCCCAGGAGCAACAGGTGCAGACCATCTCTGGCAAAGCATCGTGGTCTGTCAATCATGTCGTCCCAGGCAGACAGATACTGGATCCCCTTTGAATGACACCAGCAACTTAGCCAATTGTTGAAGTCAATAATTTTGTCCTTATACTGTGGCATCATCCTGGGTGAAGGCAGAATGTTACTCAGGGCTAGGGTCATACAGGATGGATGATGCACACACCAGGTTTATGGGCTAAATGCTATGCATTCTTGCAAAATCCAGCCTGTGAGAGGCATGCCTACAAGCAATTGACTGTTGGTGCTGTAGAAATGGTCCAGCACCTTGGTGATATATTACAATAGTGGAATCTCTGTGAATTTATGTTCTGGCCTGGTCTGATTTCCAGTCCACAGTTGGGTAGTATAAGTCAGACAGGATCAGGATGACAGGCAGACTCCAAATAGATTTGTAGGGGATAGGATATGTGGGGGGTATGTGTCCTGGTCAGATATGTTTGCCTATAGCTACCAGTACTTTGCATTGGGTTATCCTCAATGGTTGACTGCACTTGGAGGGTCTTGTGTGTGTGTGTCAGACTGTTTGATCAGCCTGGAGGTGTGTGTTTGTCACACATATATGTATGGCCCACCTCATTTGCTTGGATGGCCACATGTTGGGGTCAGGATGTTGCATAGGATGAGTGATCAGGGAGGAGTGTGTTACTCCCCATGGCTGTGACCCAGGGTTCTGTGGGTGCAGACATCTCACCATCTTCCAGGGTTAGGCCTGCCTGCAGTGAGTGCATTCTCATGTTTAAACTCCTAGCCCTGCCTGTTGACTTTACAGAGTATCACAGAATGTCCACATCCATGACTCATATATCTTACTGGTTACCCAAACAAGTGTGGTTTTCAAGCAAAAGTGTTTTGCAAGTCACTCAGGGTTGAAGTCAGATATTACTGACAGTTGACATTGCAGTTTCAGACTTAGTACCCATCAGACATTCCATGCTAATACAATTCATTCCATCAACTTTATAGCATTATTAGAGCAGTATTTCACAGGTTTCCTTCTCTTTGGACCTTCATCACCCCATTATTCATGGCTTTGTCCAGATTTCTGACTACCTGAGGCCGGCAGGTTTGCTCCTAGCAGTTATCAGTATGGCCTTTCTTTGCATTTTGTGGACTGTGTTATGTTGGTGTTATGGACCCCATGACACTCCCTAACAGGGCACTGTTGGTGAGGCATAGGCATTTGCCAGAGGCCTGTAGGCCAGGTGTGACAGATGCAGGCCATCTGTAGCAAGGCAGTGCATTCTGATGAACATATGTTCCCAGGCTGCCGGCAGGAGACACCCCTGGGATGGCACCAGTAAGTTGACTGTGAGTGTTACTGAAAATTGCTTTCTGTTACTATTGCACCATCACTCTGGGTGACAGCTGTATGCTGCTTAAGGCTAGGAACATGTTACTGCATTTCTATAGGACTGTGGGGGATGACACAACTGTACATGATACAAATCTGCACAGACTGTGCTGATATTTGCTTAACATTTTGGTCCCATTTACCATAGTGGTGTGCCCTATCTTTTAGACTACAGGTATAACAGTATTAACCACAGGTCAGATTATTCTGCCATAGACATTTGTAGTTTCAGACTTCTTACCTTTCAAAGCCATACTGTCACTGCCAGACCTGCTGTGATATCACTGTGTAAAAGTCTGTGGGTGGGAATTTCATGGATGTCGCCATGTGGGGGCCTTTGCCAGGCATTTCTGTATGGTTGTCTACAGCTGATCTGCTGTGTGGGGTTGATGGTGGGTATGGGATCCCCACTTTGACATCCATGCATGTGAACTATGACCCCCCCCCCCAGTTATTTGGCTCACCACATATACTGCAGTGGCATTTGTCAACTAGGATGGTACTGCATGGTGTGGGTAGGGCAGTACTGGGGATACACATCCTGCTGTCCCACAGAGCTGTCAGTTGTCTGCTTCTATCCCAGTTAGCCACCCCATTCCCTTACATCCTTGATCAATACCATAGATATGCTATCAGAAAATTCCACTCCATTAGTTTATTTTGTTACAGAGACTGGCTTACCTTGTGCCTGCAGCTGTTGTGAGGGTGGTGCTTGAGGGCTGACTATGTCGGATGCACGCAATACACTGCCTATACATGGTCAGGTATATGTGGTGTGATGTTTGCCATCCATTTTACTGTGTGTGTGAGTCAGAGAAAGAGAGAGAGAGAGAGAGAGAGAGAGAGAGAGAGAGAGAGAGATCAGTCCCTGGGGCCCTACAGTGTCAGTGCATGTGCTATGCGTTGCCTCTTTGCCAAGGCCAGGGCATACTGGGCATGCCTCCATCTGCCTACAGGGGCAGGCTCAAGATGTTCCTCCTCTGAGTTACTCTGTGCCTGTGGAGGCCTTGGCAATGGTGGGGGGGGGCTGTGTGGCCCTTCCCCATTTTGTTCCTGCTGCAGCTGTTTCCACAGGATCATATTGTGTAGCATGGCACATACTATGAACATGTGTGCACATGTAGCTGAAGAGTACTGCAAGGCTCCACTGGATATGTCAAAGCAACAGAACCATGAATTGAGCATCCCAAACGCATGCTCTATAATGATCCTGGTTTGTGAGTGTGCCTCATTATAGCGTTCTTGTGTGGGTATGTGTGCATTTCGTATGGGTGTCATCAGCCATGGCTCCAGTGCATAGCAAGCATCCCCCACCAGCTGTCAATATGGGATGTCCCCACTGGCAAACTGCCAGTACAGCTGTGATGAATGCCAGCTGTGGGAGTTGTGATAGCTTCCATGGCTGTTAGCACACACATTCATGATAATGCCCTGAGCATCACACACAACCTGGCAGTTGATGGAGGGGAAGCCCTTACGGTTTATGTAGACCCTATCCCATTCACCAGGTGGTGCTTTGATGTGGATGTGCATGCAGTCTATGGCACCCTGTAACTCTGGGTAGTCTGCTACATAGAGGAAGAGATGCATATTGCTGGTCTTCTCCTCACAGGTGCTGGGGAAGTGAATGTTCTCAGCGGCATGTGGTCGCATGGCATCCAGGAACTGGTGGAGTATCCTGGATGCAGATGCCTGTGAGACCCCCATGATATCCACAGTTGGTCTTTGGAAAATACCTGTAGCTAGTATTCTTAAGGCTATCTTGGTATCCATTGGGATGTGTTCCCCTCTGTTGGTCCTGGCTCTGAGGTGAGGCTGGCACAGCTCATCAAGTTGCTGAAGTATGTCCTTGTCCACCCTGTAGCGCTCTACTATCTCCAGATCATGCACCCCCTGGTAGGTTATCCTGGATCTGAACACTCTTCTCCTCCTCCTCAGTCTGTGTTGGTTGTCAGCATTATCTTCCCCACCACCCTCAGTCTCTAGCACATACTGATAGATCAAAGCAACAGCAGCCCCTAACATGTTTTGTTAGTATTGTCAGTTTAAAATTCCCCCAAATGTGTACACCAGTGGTGTAGAGTTTGTGGGAAAAACCAGACTGAAAGGTGTTTGCATAGTTTATAGTAGTGTGCTGGGCTGCTGCCTGTGTGATTGGCTGATTCTGATACATAGTTTATAGTAGTGTGCTGGGCTGCTGCCTGTGTGATTGGCTGATTCTGATACATAGTTTATAGTAGTATGCTGGGCTGCTGCCTGTGTGATTGGCTGACTATGATACATAGTTTATAGTAGTGTGCTGGGCTGCTGCCTGTGTGATTGGCTGACTATGATACATAGTTTATAGTAGTGTGCTGGGCTGCTGCCTGTGTGATTGGCTGACTATGATACATAGTTTATAGTAGTGTGCTGGGCTGCTGCCTGTGTGATTGGCTGATTCTGATACATTCCACCTGCCAGCTATGATTGGCTGATTCTGATACATTCCACCTGCCAGCTATGATTGGCTGATTCTGATACATTCCACCTGCCAGCTATGATTGGCTGATTCTGATACATTCCACCTGCCAGCTATGATTGGCTGATTCTGATACATTCCACCTGCCAGCTATGATTGGCTGATTCTGATACATTCCACCTGCCAGCTATGATTGGCTGATTCTGATACATTCCACCTGCCAGCTATGGTAGTTCTCCTTGATTGCCTTCCTTCTCAGTTTCCCCTTCCCATTTCCTCCCCGTTTAAGCCTTGATGTTTGTGCTGCACATTCCTGGTGCTCAAATGTCAACAATTCTGCTATCCGCTGTGCTTATTTTATTTATTTATTTATTTATTTTTTTTAAGGCCTGTTGCACACTGTGTACACCCATTTAGCTAAAGTAAACAGTTTTAAGCAGAAATGGCCCTTCCTAAATGCGAACATGCTCTGCATTTCATGGAATAGGGAAATACAACCTCGGACACACCCCCTGCCTTAGCTGTGCTTAGCTAACGGCAAACATGGACCACTGAGCTCTAATGTGCTTACAGCAATCATGACACACCCCCTTTTCATGTTAGCTGCTCCTCCTGTCTACACCATAGTGTTGGAGCACCTACACGGGTGCAGTCTGACACTTAGAAAACATTTGTGATTCAGTCTAAATCCCCACATTTGCATATACCACTGCCTTACTCCTGAGTTACCACACTTACACTGAGCCTTTCCCCTCAGCAACCACTATTCGCTGTTTTCCTTCTTCATGCCATTGACTATTACAGCAAAATGCAGATTTCTCTCAAACTTGATTTTTTTTTTTTTTTTTTGTATTTTTTGGCATGATCCCATTTGCGCACCACTGCCCTATGCTTAAACAGCCGAGATCAGCCAAAAAAAAAAAGAAAATAAACTATTTTCATGCCAATGGCCATATATTTGGCCATTTGCATGCCTTATACATGGAATACATGCTTTATTTGAGGCTGTCATGCCTCCATTTTCTATTTTGCAGAAATGTATTTGGCTAGTAGCCAAATACATTTCTGCACCCTACACTGTTCTGTATGGAGCCCTGCCTACTTCTTGAATCACTAATTCAGCTCATTTGCATGGTTTTCACCAGCAAATGAGCTGATTAGCATACTGCAGGGCTTTCCATGCAGGAACAGTGTAGGCAGGCTCATGCACGTCAAAAGCAGGATGTTCCTGGATCACTCGGCAGCCATATTCCATGCACGAGTGGCTACACTGCTCCTGCATGGAAATTTCAGCTTCATGAATCCCAGGGTGACTCCTTCACCAAAAAAAAAATTCTTCTTCTACCATCATTAACAGGTGGAAAAGTAAAGTAAAAGGTTGTGTCTATTAACTTATTCTTTCGGATCTGTTACTTCCAATAATTAGGGAAACAAAATGAAGGAACATGGACAGTTATATGGTTATCTCTCAATAGCATAAGCCAACACTATTTTCTATATTATGCCAATGTTCCTTTGACCAGCTGGCCTTCCTCATCCATTGGGCTCATTTATTCTTCCAGGTCTTCAGGCGTGACTTCACTGGTATTTACTTATGCCTGTATCTTGGAGATGAAGGTCAAACATTCAGTAGTTGTGCTGTCTTTCTTGTAATTCCTGGATTTCCCTAACCACAAGTCCCTTCCATAAATGTTGAGTTCCTTATCAGGTTGGGTGAGCAATGGAGAGCAGCTGCAAGCATGTGTTCTGACCCAGCCCATAGGCTGGCCACACTAACTCTATCCTCCTGCTACAACCTTAGAGTAATGATCTCTGAGATTCCACCCAACCAGAGCTCCCTAGAAGGCATGCCCATTACAAACAGGTCTTCCTAAGGATAGGTACACCCATTCTGTCTGCTTGTGCTGACATGCTTCCAAGCTGATAACTAACCGTGGGTTATATGGGCCGTAGCCATGGATTTATCACTTTGCATCTTTGGTGCATTTATAGTGTTTCACAATGTTGATACATTCAGAAAACATAAACTGCAAAAAATCACACAAGGTGATATTATATCCAAAATAAAAATAAAAAAGTCACCACCACATCAAATTCCAAGTGAAATGCATGTTTATCAAAACACAATTCCCAACAAGGCTAAGCACTTTTGCTTGTTTCATACAAGCATCATCAGAGTCATTGTTCTTGGCATTAAGTCTACTTAATATAGTAACTAGACACCAATCAGAACTAAGTAATTAAAAGCAATCACTTTTAAAGAAACATTGCACAGGCTGCCTACCATCAGATTTATCCGACTTAATCAGTTGTACAAAAACAAATAATGTCACATCATTAAAATACTCACAATACATAAAAACACCAAAAAGTAATAAAATCATAAAAAAAAATAACAATGCATATAAAAACTGAGTCAGATGCATGCTGCCCTTAATTTCAATACACTGGCCATGGAACAGTTATCATTAATGCCTGGGGGCAGTGTGGCATTTAGTCTCAATTGCCATAGTGTCTCCCTAACCTCAAGTGTAGTTTTTTCATCACCCCCCCCATCATTGTGTTTAACCCTATCAATAGCAAAGAAGAAAAATTTATTAAAATTATCACATATTTCACTGTGACAATATAATGCATTAGTGTTTTTTCTGTTTCTCATATCTCTAAGGTGTTCTGCCATTCTATCCCATAATCTGTGGGTGTTTTTTCCTACATAGAATGCAGGGCAAGTACCACACACAGCAATGTATACCACCATTTTTGTGTTGCAATTAGCCCATCCTGGGCATTGTATTGAACTTTCCAAGTTGATTGGACTTTTTTGAATAGGGGCTACCCAATTAGGCTATTAATTAAGATCAGAAATGAAATCCATAAAAAACAGAAGGGTATTCACACCCCAATTTTATTAATGAATATAGGCATGAAAATGAATATACGTCAAATTCCATCACAAAATAAAACATTGGTCCTGCCTTTTAACCAGAATTCTGAGGCATTAAAAATGCTTATTAACAACTGCTGGGACGCAACCATCAGTAGTGAGTTGAAAAGCAAGTTAAGTGAGGGTCCTGTAGTAACCTACAGTAGAGGGAGGAATTTGAAAGAAATTTTGGAATTGAATAAAAATGTTTCCAACAAATTTTATTACTCCCAGATGACTAAATGTGGTATGTGTAGGTTCTGTAGATTTATACATGAGGGCCCATATGTGACCATTGAAGGTTATGGTAAGACAATACAATGTCCAGGACAGGCTAATTGCAACACAAAAATGGTGGTATACATTGCTGTGTGTGGTACTTGCCCTGCATTCTATGTAGGAAAAACACCCACAGATTATGGGACAGAATGGCAGAACACCTTAGAGATATGAGAAACAGAAAAATCACTAAAGCATTATATTGTCACAGTGAACTATGTGATAATTTTAATAATTTTTTCATCTTTGTTATTTATAGGGTTAAACACAATGACATGGTGGGTGATGAGAAAACTACACTTGAGGTTAGGGAGACACTATGGCAACTGAGACTAAATGCCACACTACCCCCAGGCATTAATGATAACTGTTCCATGGCCAGTGTATTGAAATTAAGGGCAGCATGCATCTGACTCAGTTATTATATGTATTGTTATTATTTTTTATTATTTTATTACTTTTTGGTGTTTTTATGTATTGTGAGTATTTTAATGATGTGACATTATTAGTTTTTGTACAACTGGTTAAGTCTTATAAGTCTGATGGTAGACAGCCTGTGCAATGTTTCTTTAAAAGTGATTGCTTTTAATTACTTAGTTCTGATTGGTGTCTAGTTAGTATATTAAGTAGACTTAATGCCAAGAACAATGACTCTGATGATGCTTGTATGAAACAGGCAAAAATGCTTAGCCTTGTTGAGAATTGTGTCACTTGTAACTTACTTGTGACAAAATATGATGGGTTGGCTAGAGAACTGTATAGAACTAATTAAAACTTTTATAATCCAAATTATAATTAAACTCCAAACCTAACCTGCTCTCACACAGCTAGACATAAATTATCATGGATTTTTTCAATGCAGTGTTTACAAATTATCAGTAAATCATGTACATACTGTACACACATCACAGCATTAGTGGAAAACATATTCACTGTAACACATATCCTGATATTAAAATAAAGCAGTAATAATGTTGGGATAAGTGGGGTCAAAGCTTGTCCCGATGGCAGTGACGTTCTTATGTCAGTAGATCTAGTTATAAATATGAAATAATTATATGGCAGAAACAAGATAATTGTGAGAGATGAAATAAGCAATAGGCTTTAAAATGAAGTAGTGATTCAAAAATTCAAAACTGTGTGCATGTGTTATGCCGCTATTTAAAATTTTGTATAAGTTTAAATTTTAAAGTATCTAATATGCTCAATGAATCAATCAAGTTTGAGTATGAGTATAATTAAACCACATACTTCATAAAAAATGATACTGATCCCCACCTGTCAAAGTAATTGTTACATTCAGTAATACTAACATGCCCTGGAGGATTCTGAACAGTCTTATGATGTTTTGGTGTGCCCCTTGAAATTGAGGATGAGGTATTCTTATTTAATATGACCGTGATATGCTTGAGTGTTGAAGCATTTCAGATGTAATCCTCTCTCAACCAAAGTTTTACAGTTAGTTTTAGCTCTATTGTCTAAAATCCAAGTAACATTTCAGAGGATAATTAATATATTATTTTTTCTGTGTCATTAGTTGTTGGCTATTGATGCCCTTAATTTAAGTTTTATTTCTTCTTTTGTTATTTATACCCCCTGAAGGCAGCAAGGTCAAGGCATAAAGATTTTACATTTTTAAAGGAAGAGTTTTTCAATATTTTGTTATACTTTATGATTTTATATAGTGCTGTAATTTCATAAACAACATTCATGCTCTCTTTTTGGTGGACTTTATGTTTACATTGTGTCCAAAACTTCAGTAAACTGGAATGTCTCAACGGACTAGAAAGAATTCAGAAACAACTTTTTTCAGTACATTATGCCTTTTACTCTTTAGCAGACCTGACCTATTGCACCCTTAAGGCAGCTCATGGACCTGGTCATGATTAGTCAGTACCGCCCTTCTAGCCCAATAATGCAGTCCTGGTGCAGCTTTTCTAAGAACCATGCACTCTAGGA
This sequence comes from Protopterus annectens, assembly GCF_019279795.1. Classification (NCBI taxonomy): domain Eukaryota; kingdom Metazoa; phylum Chordata; order Ceratodontiformes; family Protopteridae; genus Protopterus; species Protopterus annectens. Next base: position 53,097,996 of record NC_056739.1, on the reverse strand, counting down.
CAGCCCCCTTGGTGTGCTTTATCATGCAGGTACTTGCCCTTAATGGAAATTGAGCCTTAACACCCATTTGTATGCATCAGGAACTGGTTTAAGATGACAGCAACTAAATAAGCTGTTTTGTATGCGAATCTACTTGACATTTTCAAATGGCCACACTTCATCAACACTCAAAATATCGAGTCCATGTAATCAAACTCCCAAAACACTGAATAGTGCTGATAGGTGTTCACCTGAGATCACAGTACAGCAGACAGTGGAGTTTTGCAGAGGGATATGTCTTTCATGTTTTCTTGGAACTTTGTTGTTTTGAGCATTCATTTATATCAGCTCAGTATTTTAAGTGTCGACCAAGTGGTCTTTCGACTATATCAACCATCCTGCATTTACTGTGGCTAATATGAAATCTGTCCTGCAGGTACTGCAGTTAATATTATATCCAGTGCACATGTTCTATTCCCGATATAATCTAGTTAACAACATACATGATGTAGACTTTTTCCAGATATTGAGTGATTAGTAGCATTGCTGCTACACCTGTTGTATTCTACAAATATTGCAATCAGTAATGCAGCTAATAAGCATTAGCATCTGCAGGTACTGCAGTTAATAATATGTGGACCATGCTTGTTGCATTGTATATACACTGTGGTTAATAACACGGTTCTGTTGTAGACATAATATGAGTTATAATATACCACTGTATGTATCATATTGTACATACATTGTGGCGTTCTGCAAACATTGTTGTTAGCAACATCACAATATACTTCTTTATTGTGCATATGTGTTATGCATATACCGTGGTTTATAACAAAATCATTGCTACATTCCACTTATACTGGGCAGACTAGAAGCTAACCTCTGGAATTATTTTTGCTGCATGTACAGTATTTTTTCATGGCACAGGAAAGTCATATACTACAGCAATGTCATTCATGGTTTATGTATGAAACCCATGTTGAATTCATTAAAATTAGACCTAAATGGCATATGCAGGAACACCTGTGTGCCCTAATATACAGTAAAAAGCAAGTACCAGACAAGAACTCAAGCAGGTTCACACAAACTAATATTCAATGACATTTGCCCAGTAATAGCAATAAACAGAAATACTCTGAATGTTGAGAAAATACAATCAGAACCGTTCTTAATATTTTTTATTTTGAGACTTCAGCCATTCACCAGACACATAAAACTATACTTGTGACATATGAACTGTTATCCTATGCATGCAGGTTAGTGGTTTCATATTCCATACAGTTTATTAATAATCTAGCCTGGGATTCATTAACAATCCCGTAGGCCTCAATCAAAGCCTACAATTTGTAAGCACATGTGTACAATGAGCAGCGGCTCCAAATGAGCATACATGTTGCTCGTCTTTCTTACATGTTTACAAGCACCTTTTTGTGGCTGGAAGTGTTGTGCATATCAACAAGGGACATGTCTTTGCCAAGAGCTGTAATTTGCAAGCATAGGAAAGGAAGTATATTACATTTAAAGATGTATTAGACAAGCATGTCTTGTATATGCATGTAAATGTTAATGGTAATATAATAGCACTCAGCATACATAAGTGACAAGTGACAACACAGATCCAATGACATTTCATGACTTCACTGTCTCTGTTGCTGAATGACATGCATCTCATCCATCATTATACTGGGCATGCTCACTAAAAATTACAATGAACAGTACCATAGCAACAAGTAAACAACATCAACTCACAAGAAAGCATCATAACACAGGTTCAGTCACAGTTTCTGTTGATCTTGCAGCATACCATACACTAAGGAATGTTTTATGTAAGCCCTCAACTGCCATAAAGCTGTACAATGTTAATAAAAGAATTGCAGTAGTAAAGAAATGTTTCAGTGAAGACATGCAATACAGAGCATAATTATTTTGAAAATAAGTAAAGCCTATGAGCAATGAATAACATAATAAACATTCTTATTTTGTCAGTTTCAAACACATGCTGGGACAGATATTAAAGAGCTGCATATCAAGCATTGATGCCACAGAAACACACATATGTGTTACGTCATGAAGAACACCCTTGAAGGGCTTCCAGCATTTTCCTACTTTAAGGTATATGGATGCCCTACCTTGCAGTATGAGCCCATAAAACTGTAGCCCACTGACTATGCCTTAAGTACTTTCGGTGTATAAACCACTCCTGGCTGGACAGAAATGTTACCAGACTCAAACCCTAGCCTATGATTCTAAGCCCACTAAACACATGGGTATTGACTGTGTCTGCTATAGAAGATAGCAGTGAAGACCATCATAAATAACTGAAATCAAATTTTGAAGTAAGAAAGGAGTTGTGAGAATAATTTGAACAATCTGATTTAGTCAGAGTGCTGAAAAATTGGTACATATGTTAATGTTCATGTGATGATATTAGGTTGTGCTATCTGTGCCATGGAGAGTAGGGCAGTGCATGTGTAACATATGCAGGCATAGCTAGCTGAAGTTTTGTAAAAAATCATATATCATTTCACTAGCAGGCTGATTTGTATGGATGTTTGTGTTAAAATGTATTTGTAAAGCTGCTTGCATTAAAAAAAGCATCAACAGTGGGTCCTGATGGACAGAAAAGAGACATACGTGTATGTCAGACAGTATTATAATAACTGATTAAATGTATATGTTTTAACAGAGAATTCAGGAAGGGATGAGGTAAATCTCAGCCTAGCTTTCTAGCATAGAAAATGAAATGGGTGGTTTAGGGCATAAATATTTTACCTTACAAGTCTGATTGCAGCTACAGACAAAATTGTCTAGGAAAACTAGGACCAGGATTCCTACTGTATTGTTCATAGGGGTGAACTAATTGCTACCCCGGAAGGATGGGAGTTTTAGAAATTGTTTTATACCTTTCAGATGTTGCAACAGATCTTAGCAAAGCTCTGGGTGTGTATTGTACCAGAGTTAGGTGACCAGATGTTATGTCATTCTATAACCAGCACTGAAATCATTGTTTGGATATTAGTGAGAGATATGATAGAACTCTCACAGCAGTACTTTGTTTTTTGAAATATGACAGGAAAGAGCTCTCACAGATATCTCACACAACCTCACAACTCATCTTGCCTTGCTGTAGTAAGCAACTCAACATTCATCTTGTCTTGCTGTAGTAAGTAACTTAACTATTTTTAGTCAGTTAGGAAAATATAGTAAGATTAGTTAAGCGTTGTTTTTCTGCATCGGTCTGAATCTATCCAACTGTGTTATGTTTTTATATCTCCTGTGATTGAAACTCTGATGTTTATTGTAACTAGATATTCATTATTCTCATGTTTTCTATTTTATTATTTATTATTAAATATTTCTATACCTTTTATTGTGGCTGGTCTTTTAGAGAATGCTTTTAACATCTTAAGAGTACTTATTCTTATTTTAGTGACACTGTGGCTACTCCTGAAAGCCTTGCTGCATTGATCAAACTCTACCATTTGATTTGTATTAATTTTATTCAGTATAACTGGAAACCCTTGTAAGAGTCTTATAGTAGCTGACTGGAAGCATCGTAATTACCTTATAGTCTGGGCAGAGAGGACAGAGCTGGTAAATCTGTGCCAGCCTTTGCCAGGTGTGTGAGTGTGTGAAAATCAAATATCCAAGTATGTGTGTCATCTACTTGGAGCAAGGACACAGAGCTCCAAAGTGGTCATTGATGAGTCTTGTTTGGGACCTAGAGAGAGACAGATAGTCCAGCCCCAGGACTGGAGTGAGCTGTCTGTGTGCTCTTAAGGGAAATTGTGCTTGGTGCAGAGAGCTATATCTGAAAATACTGTGTGTATCCATTTTGTTCCTGGTGGCCATCCATCACTGGTGTCACTGGTGAGGATTGAGGCTCCTTGATCACTGGCCTGGAGTAGCGACCATCATAGTTCACTTAACTGTGAGCAGTGTAGTATCAATATTCTTGGCCAAGGATGCTTTTTCCACTGTGTAGTACACACACTGTGCCAGAACTGAATCATACTCTATCTGTGTAGATATGCTATACAAATCAGTACTTAACACACATGCCATAGGAGCACTCACAGAATGAAATGGTCAGAATAACTGTTTCACTGCCATGAAATCACAAAATGTGTTCATGTTTGTTTGTCCAATGTAAACATGGATAAAAAATAACTTGATACAATGTTTTTTGTGAAACATAAGTACATTTATACAAAGTTGCCCTGTGCTGTAATCGAACAGCAAGCTATGTAAGCCTTTTGACTAATGACATGGATAAATCACATTGTGATTGTGTCACAAACAATTTCATTAGGATTAAAGGCATGGGTAGGCTTCTCCCACTGTAACTGTGAACATTATAACTGTTGGATGTCAGTCATGCATATAAGCATAAGGACACACAATGCTAAAATTCAGTAATTGTGGTTTTTGAACACCTGACTATGTCAAGACAAAAGGTGTATGATATTGTAGAGAATAACTATGATATGGTAGAAATGTCACTACAATAGTGACATATTTTGGTATTTGAATGCATTATATTATGTCATTGCTGCAAGGGATATGCCTGCCTGTAATTTTGTTAAAAGACTCTTGTTATGTGTCTATTTGTTATATATCTATTTGCCTCATGGCATTGCCTTACTGATGAATCTACTCATACCCAAACACATGTGATGCATAATGCAGTTGTCACTGTCATGGCAGACTGACAACCATGGACAACACATACATAATCATGGAGTCAAACACATGCCTTAGTAAGGCAACAACCTACAGAATACTGTCTCATTTCTTTGTGATAGAGAAGAAGGTTCACTATAACTGTAATGAAAGGAAAACTTAATCATGTGTCATCATTGGTCTTAATAGTAGCATTTCTATGTGAGAAATTATCATAGCTTTTTGTAAGAAGAATCACTATGTATACATGTACACAGCAGATGTGCATGACAACTGTGATAGTGACATGCCCAGTATGTATACATGTACACAGCAGATGTGCATGACAACTGTGATAGTGACATGCCCAGTATGTATACATGTACACAGCAGATGTGCATGACAACTGTGATAGTGACATGCCCAGTATGTATACATGTACACAGCAGATGTGCATGACAACTGTGATAGTGACATGCCCAGTATGTATACATGTACACAGCAGATGTGCATGACAACTGTGATAGTGACATGCCCAGTATGTATACATGTACACAGCAGATGTGCATGACAACTGTGATAGTGACATGCCCAGTCACAGTTATACTGGCACAATTTAGTCAAAGTAGTAATGGTTGGATTTGAACTATCCATCTATATATATATATATATATATATATATATTTGAAGAATATTTTACCCTGTATAAGTGTGAAAGACACACTCACAGTAGACAAGCACTGCAGGTCTCAAACCTCCAACTTAAAGTAGGTACACAATCTACACAGCACAGTAACATAGAGATACACCACAGGAGAAGGTTTACCATTACTCTGAGATGGTGCAGTTTTGTAACCATTATGTAATCACTGTGTTTCCAAAAATGACTTATCCCTTTTGAAAGTAGAAGTTACTAGTTTACCACTCTGCCACTGAAATAAGTCTTCTAAGTGAAAGTGTACATGACAGTGGTTGTAAGGCAGCTAACTCTATATGAGAGTAATGAGAGTCACAATATTTAAGCAAAGATGAATTTGAACCACCTTTTTATATAGTTATACATTCTAGAAAGCACAATATCAACAACCAGTGCCACAGTAGCAAATTGAGTACAAATGAGGCATAAGGCATCTTTGAAGGGATACAGCACTGTATTTCCAAGGTGATGTGTGTGCTAAAATGACTTTTCAGCCATCTTGATTTGTAAATGTGGCCAGTACAAGTGTGTGTAACTCACTGCTGAATATACTCATATTATTATAAGGTAATCACTGCTGTATTCAAATCTCCTACCTATCTACATACAGGATCTAGAAAATAGCTTATGAACTGCCAGCTCCACATGAGAAGTCTGACTTTAGTAGTATGAGAGTACACTTTAGAAAAGATTATCTTGTCAGTGTGCTGCAGAGAAGATGATGTAAAAAGTGAGATAAGGTGAATATGGATTCCTCTACCAGTCTAAGGAGTTTCCCTGAGTAGAAGGGGATTGAGTACAGCTATTGTTAAAGTTATATCTACCTGACTCTACAGCCCCACAAAAGTTCACCACTGTGAGATTTTAACATCCTACATATCTAGTTATATAATATACAGATCACCACATTAAATGCATGCACCACAGTGGAAGTCTGACTACAACTAAGACTTACAGTATCTTTGAGGGGATGACATCATCACTTTGTTGTAGATCCACTACTTTGGTTAAAACTTAATAGATTGATGGGGATGACAGTTCCAGACAAAACATGTCACTTATGTGGAATGTTACACATTGCAAGTATGAGTGAAAGCAGTCCTAATTGTTATTAGCTATACAAACACACAGGAATCACTGCTGTAATCAAACCATGTACTGCCTACCTAAGTATACAATCTAGAGAACATTGTATGAACCACAAGTGGCACAGGAGAAGTCTGATTTTTATAGTGTAAGAGTGCACTTTTGAAAGCATGACCTCATCCATGTGTTGCAGAGATGTTGTTGTAAAAAACATGATAAGGGGATGTGGGAATCCTCTATCAGTTTAAAATGTTTGTCTTGAGTGGATGTCAGTTGAACACAGCTCACCAGTTCTTGCTATAGGATGTGAAACACCATTCACCATCAGTTAGCACTGGTGCACAATGCCAAGCTCAGCCAAATTCTCAGGACAAAAACTAGAGGCTTTTTATATGCAATTTCTGGCCATGTGTGTTGTGTGTTATTTTACTTTTGACTAGTTTAAATGTGTGAAGAAGGGGTTGATGGGAAAATGGTGTAAATGGGAGCAAGCAGAGGGGAGGACAGAGGGGAAATAATGCAGGAATTTGTAGGATGGTGTTGAGACAGCACCATAGCTATCCACTTCATCACAACATAAATGTAAAAAATGTACACAAAAGTTGCTAAATTTGCAGAGGTATGGACATGGCTGTGATGAATACGTATTTTAACAAGAGGGAGGAGCATAGGGTGACATACAAGAGTGGAGGAAGATGCACACAGGTGGATTATATCTTATGTAGAAGGGCCAATCTGAAGGATATTGGAGACTGTAAAGTAGTGGCAGGGGAATGTGTAGTTAGGCAGCATAGGATGGTGGTTTGTAGGATGACATTGGTGATCAAGAAGAGGAAGATGAGTGTGAGGGCAGCACCAAGGATCAAATGGTGGAAATTGAAAAAAGGGTAATTGTGAGGTGATGTAAAGGGAAGAGTTAAGACAGGCACTGGGTGGCAGTGAAGAGTTACCGAATAGCTGGGTAACTACAGCAGAGCTAGTAAGAGAGATGGCTAAAAGGGTGCTTGGTGTGACATCTGGAAAGAGGAAGGAGGACAAGGAGACCTGATGGTGGAATGAAGAAGTACAGGAGAGCATACAGAGAAAGAGGTTGGCGAAGAAGAAGCGGGATTGTCAAAGAGATGAAGAAAGTAGACAAGAGTATAAGGAGATGAGGTGCATGGCAAAGAGAGAGGTAGCAAAGGCTAAGGATAAGGCGTATGAAGAGTTGTATAAAAGGTTGGACACAAAGGAGGGAGAAAAGGACCTGTACCGAATGACTAGACAGAGGGACCGAGCTAGTAAAGATGTGCAGCAGGTAAGGGTGATAAAGGATAATGAGGGAAACGTACTCACAAGTGAGGAGAGTGTGTTGAGCAGATGGAAAGAGTACTTTGAGGGGTTGATGAATGAAGAGAATGAGAGGGAGAGAAGGTTGGATGATGTGCGGATAGTGAATCATGAAGTGCAGTGGATTAGCAAGGAGGAAGTAAGGATAGCTATGAAGAGGATGAAGAATGGAAAGACTGTTGGTCCAGATGACATACCTGTGAAAACATGGAGGTGTTTAGGTGAAATGGCAGTGGAGTTTTTAACTAGATTGTTTAATAAAATCTTGGAAAGTGAGAGGATGCCTGAGGAATGGAGAAAAAGTGTTTTGGTACCGATTTTTACGAATAAGGGTGATGTGCAGAGCTGTAGTAACTACAGAGGGATTAAACTGATCAGTCACAGCATGAAGTTATGGGAAAGAGTAGTGGAAGCTAGGTTAAGAAGGGAGGTGATGATTAGTGATCAGCAGTATGGTTTCATGCCAGGAAACAGCACTACATTTGCGATGTTTGCTCTGAGAGTGTTGATGCAGAAGTACAGAGAAGGTCAGAAGCAGTTGCATTGTGTCTTTGTGGATTTAGAGAAAGCATATGACAGGGTGCCTAGAGAGGAGTTGTGGTATTGTATGAGGAAGTCGGGAGTGTCAGAGAAGTATGTAAGAGTGGTACAGGATATGTATGAGGATAGTGTGACAGCGATGAGGTCTGCGGTGGGAGTGATGGATGCGTTTAAGGTGGAGGTGGGATTACATCAAGGATCAGCTCTGAGCCCTTTCTTATTTGCAAAGGTGATGGACAGGTTGACAGACGAGATCAGACAGGAGTGGACTATGATGTTTGCAGATGACATTGTGATCTGTAGTGAGAGTAGGGAACAGGTGGAGGAGACCCTGGAGAGGTGGAGATATGCTCTAGAGAGAAGAGGAATGAAGGTCAGCAGGACTAAGACAGAATATAAGTGTATGAATGAGAGGAAGGATAGAGGAATGGTGAGGATGCAGGGAGTAGAGGTGGTGAAGGTGAATGAGTTTAAGTACTTGGGATCAACAGTTCAGAGTAATGGTGAATGTGGAAGAGAGGTGAAGAAGAGAGTACAGGCAGGATGGAGTGGGTGGAGAAGAGTGTCAGGAGTGATTTGTGAAAGGTAAGGTCTACAAGAGGGTAGTGAGACCAGCTATGTTATACAGGTTGGAGACAGTGGCATTGACAAAAAGGCAGGAGTCAGAGCTTGACGTGGCAGAGTTGAAGATGTTTAGATTTGCACTGGGTGTGACAAGGATGGACAGGATTAGGAATAAGTATATTAGAGGGTCAGCCCAGGTTGGAAGGTTTGGAGACAGAGCCAGAGAGGCACGATTACGTTGGTTTGGACATATGCTGAGGAGGGATGCAGAGTATATTGGGAAAAAGATGCTAAGAATGAAGCTGCCAGGTAACAGGAAAAGAGGAAGGCCTAAGATAAGGTTAATGGATGTGTTGAGAGAGGATATGCAGGTGGTTGGTGTGACAGAGCAAAATGCAGAGGACAGGAGGAAATGGAAACAGTTGATCTGCTGTGGCGACCCCTAACGGGAGCAGCTGAAAGAAGAAGATGATACCAGAGATGGGTGACAGCAATAGAAAATATTTTACAGTGAATTAGACAAAATCAACTGTATTAAGATGAGACACAGGCAAAGTGGAGAGCTATGTATGTGATGTAATTTTTTTTGTGTGACAGATGACCATTTTTTGTTTTATTTTGGAGAGAGAGAGGAATGTTGGGGAAGGGGTTAGGAATGTGAGGGTCAGGTAAGTTGGGTAGCTTATTTTGATTTCAGCAGCAATGTATGAAAACCGAAGAATTTAAAAGATACAAACTAAAATAAATAAAACAAAAATATGTTCATCTTTGCCACATCCAGATATGATAGGAAAGCATTAATGTGTCATAAAATTAAAAAAAAAAACTCACTGGTAGGATATAAGAACTAGCAAGCGTTGGGATATATACTGTCAAGTTTAATAATAGCATTTACCAAAATTTAATTGTTTATGTCATTCATTATTGCAGTTAATATTTTAGAAATACTATCCTATAATAAAACCAAAGTTCTGCTTCTGGATATTGAACCCTCATTCATTTAAGGTGGTGTACTTATTGTCTAATGCAAGCAGCAAGTGCTATTAGAAAAGGCATGTATGCTTGATATAAAGGTTCACGTATGACTACACAAGATGCTAGGGAGTGGGGGGCTGAAGATACTTATCTGGATTGCATTCAGACCTGATGCACACTTACCCGTAGCCTATTTGATGTGAGCTAGTCTCTCCTGATGCACCTCACAATTTGCTACTGTCATATCTGTAGCTGTACAGTAGAGAAAAAGAAAATATATGACAGTATGATGAGTAACTGGCCTGTGTAAACCATGCTATAGGACTGAATGTTGATTGGTTAGTGTACTTACATGAACAGCCTGTGTAAGCCATGCTATAGCACTGACTGTTGATTGGTTAGTGTACTCATATGAACAGCCTGTGTAAGCCATGCTATAGCACTGACTGTTGATTGGTTAGTGTACTTACATGAACAGCCTGTGTAAGCCATGCTATAGCACTGACTGTTGATTTGTTAGTGTACTTACATGAACAGCCTGTGTAAGCCATGCTGGAGCACTGACTGTTGATTGGTTAGTGTACCTACATGAACGGCCTGTGTAAGCCATGCTGTAGCACTGACTGTTGATTGGTTAGTGCACTTTTATGACTGAGGGGTGCTTACAGTCTTAAATTCATTCACCATTGGCTCACCATTGGCTCAGAAGGCTTTGTTTGTGCCTCTTCATGCCACAATAGTGGTGATGACATTGTTCCTAAGTGTGTGGAATGCCAGTTGCACTGGGAACAGCCTTGGCCAAGCTATTCTAGTCCTTGGGTCCATGTTCAGCTAGCAAATTCAAACAAATGTGATCCAGGAAACAGTGAAAGCAAAACAATGAATGAGATAATCATAAAACTACAACAGCATAGAAAAAACTACATCAAATGGCCATAGTTGGCCAACAACCAGGAAGTAACATAATACATAAGGTAAGTGAAGGGAAACCTTTTAAATTTTTCCTTTTCCCCACTGTCATGCAATCTCAGAGTCAGTATATATAGTTAGGGGGGTGTGGGGCACAGCTCACCTCCTTAGCTTTTTCTTTGTGTGATGTTGGCTGACTATGGCCATTCAATGTAGTTTTAGTTTATGTTGTAGTTCGATGATTGTCCCATTCGATGTTTTACTTTCACTGTTTCACGGTTCAGTTTTTTTCAGATTCGGTGACTGAACATAGACCCCAGTACTCAGCCCTATACTGAGACCTGGTACAACCTCTCTGCAGCAGCCTCTGGCTGTAGCACTTTATGAGGAGTGGCACAAAAATCCCAAACTCCTCAAAACCCCACTATTGTGCTCTGAATGGAACAACCTCCTTTCTTTGTCTGACATGTCTACAGAAGTCAAACTACTGAACTGGTACCCAATTCAATGATTGCTGATAACAGCCTACATGCAAAGAGGCACAGACTTGCCAACTGCATTTGCATAATTGAAAGCATAAGAATTCCTTGATAGACATGTTGACAGTAATTACATCAAGCAATAATGATGATGGGAAATATGGCAGTGAGATTTGCCATGTGTGATGCTCAACGTTTGACACGTTCCAGTGTTGAAGACTGAAATGGGATAACTTGTGACATATTTTGTTCTTGGGACCTACACTCTAGTAAAATCTAGTTGTACCAGCTGTGAATCAACCCCATGGGACAACAACTGCTAAAAATGAAACTGTGTTTATTAATTGTTAGTGTCACAGAAGAACTGCCTTTTTAACATGTTAATTAGAGATATACTAATTTCAGAATGAATGGAAATATACTTACCAGAGGCTTGTATGTGCATGATTTTAGGTAGTCATGAGCCCGTATTCTTATGTCAAAGGCAGTATTTCTGTTTGTAAATATATTTCAGATGGAAGGAGTTGCATGACCTGAATATTCACAAAATGTATTGTCTAAATGTGCGGAGGCATAATAATTGTAACAAAACTATTGTGCACATCATACCTATGTAAGTGCATTTTAAATTAAACGTTCTTAGTGTTCATGTCCAACACATTCTAAATAAATTATCTTGGGCTTATATAACAAACATTATTAATAGAGTTATTGCAGTAAATGCAGTTATGATAATAATTTCCATTTAGCATTACATTCCTTATCATAATGTTGTGGCAAATGGCATTTTGACACCCTTTTGTAAAAGCATGTGTAAGCTGAATTCAAAGGCTGAATCATCTGTCTTCCTTAGTTTAACTCACTATACTTATACTGTGTGTCACAGAGACAGGTATGTGACGGCTTAAAGTTCGTCACTCAGTGCTGTGCAGAGTGTTGATAGCTGCACACTGGCACCTGGCTTGCTTGTGCTACAGGAGGCGTTTCAAATTAATTTGTTGACTATTTTCCTTCAGCTGAAAACTGTATTTTAATACTGCCAAGCAGTGACTCATTGCAGAAGTCAATAAAACAATGGAAATAGTTTGGATAACAATTGAAGGTAAACATGAAATAAAAACAATGAAAATAGTTTGGATAACAATTGAAAGTAAACATGAAATAAAACAATGAAAATAGTTTGGATAACAATTGAAGGTAAACATGAAATAAAACAATGGAAATAGTTTGTATAACAATTGAAGGTAAACATGAAAAGAATCAATGTCTATGTCTAGCAATGAGTAGAGACAACCAAGACGTTCAGCCTGCTCACATCTCCTTGCCACATCACCACTGTAATTTCTGTCTCACATAATGAGGATTTTAGGCAATGCTACGGTAATGACAAAGTGGTCAGGGAACAACTGCCATGCTATCATTTTTGACACAGCACACACAATTAATAGTTACATCATTTCAAATGAAATGTCTGTCAGGATTAATACTTGGGAGATACAGTGATCTAATCCATCATATGTAAGACAGTTTATCATATGTCATGTTACTGCTTTTATGTTATCACAACTTATTTATTCACTTCCTCCATATCAAATGTCCTTAGTAATAATAATATTGGTTGAGTTTCCAGCAACACATTCATACACCAAAAGGTGTGTCAATATATATTCTGAACACAGTCTAAAAAATATCTGTGAACTGGAATCAAATCTTGCATTATGTGGCCTGTTTCTGTAAGGTCACTTCACTTACACCTTGTATAACAGAGATAAGTAGCTTACAGACTGACTTTATTCAGTCAGTACTTTCCGAGTGCTAACAAATGTGCACTGGTGCCAGTCTCAACTGTACTACTGATGGTTTCCAAATTAAAATGTTTCAGTTTTTGTCTTAGGAAGTGAACTCTCATTCACAGCTACTGACCACTGCTAGTCATGTACAATGCCAAATGGCATGCAAAGGATGAATAAAAAGAAAAAAGGACACATTTTGAAACAAGTACTTTAAATGTACATTTCTGATGTTTTCTCAGCTTTGTCATCTTGCAAAAGTACCCTCTCTGGATTTGACCCTAACAAGCAGGGCATCAAGACCTCTTGTTTGAAATTATTTTCAGTATTTGCTATGTACAGACACAGATATATATTAGGAAGAACAAGTAGATAACATACACTCAAAATGTGACATTGTATCAATTCACATTGAAGGTGCTACATGAACAACTTGTGGAAGGTGTCCTTTGTAATTTGCTATTAGATGTGTGGATGAATGGGATATTGGCAAGACTTGAGCTAATAGTTTCTCACACAACATTAAACAAATACTTTAAACACTGCAACTTTTTCTTCTCTTTAGTTTGTGAGCCTTATTTGTTTCTTTATACTTTACTAACAGCAATGCATCTCATTTGAACTGCTTGTGATATTTGTTTCAAAGAGTAATGTACTCCCTTGCATTTGAAGAAAATGTATTAGTAAGAGGAGCAAACTCTGATCATAAAGAAATCATATGAATGTTAGGAATGTTGCTCTCCAAACTCAATCAATGTACTTCCAGAATTTTTATAAAGTCTCTTCTCCTTGGCATACCCTCAATAATTGTACATTAAAAAGGAAAGAGTGCATAATGATGCTAATAAAACTGATGGTTTTATGAAGAAACATTAATAAACACAGAAATAGCTTTGTACTATAAACTATTTAAAAATAAGATATATAGAATAACCTCTATCCACGCAGGTGATTTAAGCTTTCGTTCTTTAGTGTGTCAGAACTTCTTCAGAAAATCAAATGAGATGATGCAGAGTATAAATATAGTATGTTATGAATTATTTACAGTAATTTAACATCCAATAACTTTCTTCATATTAACATAAACTAAATGATTGACAGATTACAACATAAGTAGGTGTGGTAAAAGCTTACTGTAACCACTTAAGTGCACATTTAAGATTTAAAGTGTCATTGAGACCTGGGAAAAATTCTGTATTGAGGCACAATTGCCATTTCAATTCCTTTACCTGTAACAAGTTGTCAGAATTCCCAAAAAAATCTTTGACCTGCTCCAAAACAAAAAATTCAAACTCTGTAAAGTTAGGACAGCTAAAGCTATGTTTCCCCAATGCATTATTTAAATTACCAGACTTTATTGCAGCATTATGTTCCTTAACTCTGTCACTCAACTTGCGAGCAGTTTTGCCTACATAAAAACGATGACAGCCTGAGCAAATAGCACTGTAAACCACCAAAGCACTATTGCAATCAAAACATTGTTTAAAAGAGACAGTAAAATTACAATGAGAAAAAGTATATGAGTCTCCTATGTAATTGTAATCACAATAAACACACTTTCCACAAGTGACAGTGCCTCTGGGTTTCAAAAGATTTGCTGGTAGAGACAACAAAAAAGATGGTCATTGGTTTCAAAAAAGGGATTTTAAAGTTTTGGTGCATTTGAATGCAAAGCAAGACTGACTCCCCAGATGATCTTTAATATTCTGGTCACTTTAAATAATTTTCCAATTATCAGTCACAATTTCCCTAATAATAGCCAAATCTCTACTAATAGGAAGTGAGAACCTCAGAGTGTGGTCAGAGTCAGTAACCTGTTTGCTTGTAGTAGAGAAACCAAACCTTAATATACGTTTAAATTTAGTATAACTAACTGCTTTAATCTCATTTTAATGTGAAGTACTAAACTTTTAAAATAATGCTTTTGAAAAAATAAATTAGTTAAAAAGTCTGATTCTTGCTCAAAAGTAAGATCTTCACTAGTCAGCCTGGATAACCTGATAAACTGACCTTTAACTACATTCAGCTTCATAAAATGAGGGTGCTGACTGTTGTAGTCCAAATAGTTGTTTCCATATGTTTGTTTTCTGGAGATGGTAGAGGATAGTGCACCTGTTTCTTTTTTGATAGAAAGGGCGGTATCCAGAAAAGATGCTGACAATCCTTTGCTGGCTATCACAATTTCTAAGAAGCCAATGCTTTGTGTGAGAGATTCAACAAAAGAAAGAAGTTGTTCTGTCCCCTCCCAAACAAAAAAAAAATATCTTCAATGTAATGACGGTACATTTTTGTCAGGTGAAATCCAGGTAAATGAACAAATTGAAGGTAAACATGAAAAGAATCAATGTCTATGTCTAGCAATGAGTAGAGACAACCAAGACGTTCAGCCTGCTCACATCTCCTTGCCACATCACCACTGTAATTTCTGTCTCACAAAATGAGGATTTTAGGCAATGCTACGGTAATGACAAAGTGGTCAGGGAACAACTGCCATGCTATCATTTCTGACACAGCACACACAATTAATAGTTACATCATTTCCTCCAGAACTAC
This sequence comes from Protopterus annectens, assembly GCF_019279795.1. NCBI lineage: Eukaryota > Metazoa > Chordata > Ceratodontiformes > Protopteridae > Protopterus > Protopterus annectens. The sequence goes on along the minus strand of NC_056739.1, from coordinate 53,082,433 downwards.
ACCTAGCGAACATTAACTATTCTGATTGCATCTTAGTTATGTTAGATGTAGTAGCTTTATATACAAGTATTCCACATACAGAAGGGAAGATGGCATAATGGTTAAGGTGTTTACCTTGCAGACACAAGGTGCAAGGTTTGATTCTTATATGGGGTAATTGGCTAGGCTTGAAATGTCCCACAAGAGTAGTTAGCCTAGTACTAATCTATGAACCTATGAACCTATGAATTAAAACAATGTTGGCAAAAGCTGAGGCCATCTTAGACCCCCATGGCAACCCCCTCTAACCTGTTGGTAAATAACACTGTTAAAGTAGACAAGTTAAAGACAGAAGAAAGAATGTGTATTGACGTTTCAGAAGTACCATTGCTTGTCATATTGGAAATTGCAATATTGATGTTAACAGAAGCTTTGGAATTCTTATATGCTGTGTTCAAGTTTGCATTAACAGTATTGGAATTCTCAATGTGTTAAAAAAAATCACACTTCTTGTCTCCACTTTACTACACATCCTTCCCAGCTTATCTCAATCAGTATTAGACATATCCTTAACTGTACTAGAAATCGAACATATCATTTCACAATTGCCACAAGACTTTTCCATCTTATCATGTCCTGTCTTGTGACTAACAGTAGCAGTAGCAACAATCATGTTAACATCAGTATAATTCATGTAACTGCTAGCAAACACTGCATCATGATTCTCATTTATAAATACTTTATTAGAATTAGCAATTATATTATACTGCTTCTGGTGCACATGTGTCTTGGCGCTATGAAAAAATTATTTCTTCCTCTCCTTCTCCCTCTTCCCCAATCTCTCCCCTTGTGACATTCCTTTGGGTCCCCCTTTCTGATGTTGAAATCCCAAATGTCTTGGGATAAAAAAAGGTACTGAGGTTTCCAAAACTTCTTGTGTGTTGGATGTAGTAATAAAACTCTGTTCTGCAGCTAGTGGTGCTGAAGAAACAGGAGCAGGAGATGTAGGTTGCTGTTGCGACCTTCTAGGAGAAAGTGCAGGGTTGAATTGTTGAACTGAAGCTGTTTGTCTGTGTACTTGCTGATTATGAAAAGACTTATTATGAAAAAGCCAAGTCTGCTGCGTACGCATCTTGTGTAAGTGATTATTCCGAAAACCATCAGGAACAAGACTGCTGTCAGCACGAAGAGGCTACGCTAATTTCTTGTGGTATTGTTGTTGATCTCTTAGTAGTTTCTGTTTCTTGTGGTTAAAAATAGTAGCAACAAATCTGGTGAGCTTAGGAGGTATGGAATCATATATTTGTTGACATAAACAAATTTGAGGATATTTAAGAATGGCAGAGTTCAAAGTAGTCATTTCCATTTTTAATGAATCTAGCTTCTTTGCATTGTCAGAGACTATGACTTTTAATGCATTCAGCCCTGCTTTATTATAAATCCTGCATAAATCATTGTATAATTCAGAGTTATATGAGGACCTACTGGGCAACTTTTGAAGTGTAGCCCTTTAGGCACTATGCCTTGTTGGATACAAGTGTTTAAATAGTGCTTGTCTAGTTTGATGCTTTTGAAAACCATAAGTTGACATTCTAACTTAAAAAGTAAAGTAAAACTTTAAAAAGTAAAGGTTTACATTCTGAAACGTTACCTTGCAGCAATGTAGGAGAGACATCTAGAATGTGATTAATTGAGTTAGAATTTAAGTGTGTACATGGATCATTGTCTTCTCCATTAGTTAAGAATTTGAATAATTCATGGACCTGAGTTGGAGTGCTTGTAGAGTGAAATTGGCGGGAACGTACTGGAGAAGCCATTAGTGATACAGTAGGAAACTCCACTATAGTGGTTCTTACAGTAGGAACGTTATGTGGAGAATTCTGTAGAAAAGAATTTTGTTGAGGGGAATATAGTTAAGCAGAAGTTGATGCTATAACTGCGTTAGGAAGATGATCATGATGAATGGCAGGAAATGAAGAAGTGATCTGTTGGATAATAGGAAAACCTTGAGGCAATTCAAAGCTGGAAACAGCATTTCCTTGACCACTTTTAGCAATTCCTTGACTGTTAGCAGTGCTACCTTGACCGTTGACTAAATTGCAACAGTGAACAAAAAAATTTTGAGTCTTTTCATTTATTTCTTCCAACAAGTGAATGTGATTCATAAGGCTTAGAGGAATAGAATAAATAGATGCATCTATTAAGTCGTGAGTTAGGCCATTGGCGGCTTGTTCAACTGTAGAGAGGTTATCCATTAAAAATGTTTGGAAAATATAACTATGCTAATAAAACCAATTATTTTGTGAAGAAACATTAATAAACACAGAAATAACTTTGTACTATAAGCTGTTTAAAAATAAGATATATAGAATAACCTGTATCCACACAGGTGATTTAAGCTTTCGTTCTATAGTGTGTCAGAACTTCTTCTGTTTGTTCCTGCAGTCAGACTAATCATTCACACATGCAAGCCATTAGCAGATAACAGTTCTCAATGCTTGTCTTTGCAGGGGTCTACTTCTAAATTTTGAAGGGTCAAAACTTCAAATTTCTTATGGTCAAGACCATAAGATTAAAGTTTTAAAACTTTGAAATGTAAATTAAAAAAATAAAAACAAAAAATCTTTTTTTTACATTTTTGCTTGGGGAGCAATCCACCCTGCACTCCCCATGTGGGGGGGGGGGGCTGTGCACTCCACACCCCTGCTAATTAAATATACTAACTCTGAGATCACACAACAGTGGGGAAATGGTAAATATACTGCTCTATGCTGTGTAATGATCTCCATTTAAATGATTTGAAGTTTTGATACTTTGAAATTTAGAAGTAGACTCCTTTGCAGTGCTAGGGTATGTACATCCTTTCACCATGTTTACTTTCTCTGCACTTAGTGTAGATTGTGGTATTTTTGAATGCCAATGAGTTCACACCTCATCTGCATAGTCACAGCACTCAGAGCGCTGAATCTCTTCCACATAATGGTAATCATCAAGATAAGAAACTAGTATCAGAGTAAGGGAGACTATTTGGAGCTTGATACTGCTCTTCACTTTAAGAAAATGTAACTCCTTTCAAAACTGACTTGTTGCAAAGGTACATTGCTTTTTTTACAAAATGATTTTATTTTAATACTACTGGTGGATTTCAATGGACAATACACCATTGGTTAATCTGTCTGGATTTTTCTCTATCACTGTTGAAGTAGTCATGTATATAAGTTATTTCTTTGCATTGAAAATGTTTGTAAAGAATACTCCCTGACACTGGTAAGTTTTATCTGAGAATTTCAACAATTATTGAAGAAGAATGTCTCAACACTTCTTAGCAAGGTCAGGGGGATTTATATGTACTACCCCAAAAATGTGTTAAGCCTGTGCTATCTATCTGCCTGCCCTCCCCACCAGTAGAGATTCCAATAAAGTTTTATCCATTTCTACTTGTACTTTCTGAATTATTATTGTTAATGCTGCAGTTTGTTACATAGTTGCATATCTGTTGTCCTCCTTAACTTGTCTGTACTCATAGGAAGCCTTACTTTTTTTAAATTGATGTGTGAATGATGGATGCATATATTCATACATATCTGGTTTCACAACAATCTTTTATGCCCTAATTTTGTTTCTGTTTTCTGTTTTATCCCATATAGGGCTATGGTGCCCAAGACATTATTACGCCATAAGCAGCCATACAGAGATGCTGAGAATAAGGTCAAAATCTAGGCATTATATCTCACAAGTCTTTCCTTTTAGACAGAGGAAGAGGTGACAAGTCTGCCCGAGACCTTATCTGGGAGCAGGTGGTCAACAATGTCAATACTGTTTGTGGGCATTGTTGAATATACTCCAAGATCAGACATAAGGCTAGTGATATGATAATGTCTTCCCAACGTAGGGTGGCTGCCATTGCCCATGAACATATAGCTATGGAGGGTGGTCCTGCTACTGAACCACTACTGACTGAAACAGAGAAGTTTCCGTCCACTGTCAAAGATCAAGACAGCTCAGCTGAGGACTCACACAGAATCAATGATGTTGGTGCTGATGTGGACGACTGCCCAAGAGTGTCTCCTGCAGACCTTACAGGTACGCAACTTAAAAAAAATTAAGTGCCATTTTAGATATCATTGTATGTGTATAATGTATACGTATCTATGTATAGAGAGACAGAGAGAAGTATGGGTTAGAAGAAACACTACAAGAGTAGGATGAGGGCGAGGAGAATTCAACTGTGCAGTACATATTTGTATGACATGTTTCTTAATCTTCAAATGTATAGGAGATGGTGCTCTGTTTCCTGTGTCATTTGCATTGTGAAGCTTATCAGCCTTGTTTCCTGTCCCTCTCTTACATGCAGGCACATCTGGCTTGCAGTATGCAAGACCACCTGCACATGGTAAGGACACCTTTTATATTTTTATTAGTGTACATAAGGTAGATTTTTGTATAAATGACAGTATTTTTATACTGTTTTAGCATCTATTATTGGTTAAAATACATTTCACGCAACAAAGGTTTGATCAGTTTTATTTTTTTATTTCTCTCTTTGTGTTGATTACCATCATAGTTGATCCTGTCCATGGCCCTGTGGAACTTCTACCACTTGATGTAAGAATATCAGTAGCCTCTGAGGATCATGGTGGTAATGAAGAAGACACAGTCTGGGGGTGCAGAGGGTCAGTCTGACACTGAGCTTGTGGTCCCACAGCCCCTGTCCATATTTCAAATACAGTCAGTATGCCTATGCATGACCATGCTACAGAGCCTCAAACACTGGACAGGCTGATGGTGACATGTTACAGAGCCTCAAACACTGGACAGGCTGATGCTGACAGAGATGATCAGGGTAGTGTGGTTATTCCAGTTGTAGAGCTGGTTGATTCTCCCTGTAATTATCATGCAGTGTCTCTGATGGAATATCTGTTGGGGGTGGGTGAGCATCCACATGGCTGGAGATCTGCTACATCATCCTGTGGTAGCTGATATGGCAATGGCAGATCCTGCTCCCATAGTGGCATTACTTCCACTGCTCCATCAGTGATTGCAGTGTCACAGTCCTGGACATGGTCATGTGAAAGGTCATCCAGCTGACATCACTCACATTCATGTAGCACCCTGACTTTGAACCATCAGCTGTGTAGCTACTGGCAATAGTTCTCATGGTCAGGGGCTATGATAAAAACTGACTACTTTTCCCTGCATGGCTCACTCCTGTACAAGATGCTGGGACATAACAGTAGCACACTGCTTCACTGTGTTCATGTAGACACACACACACACACACACACACACACACACACACACACACACACACACACACACACACACACTGAAAAACAACTTGCCCATACCACCTCACATACATACAAGCTATCTAAACAGTACTGTTGACTGATATACAGTACTCCAAACTTGAATAAGTACTATTGCTGAAGTGCAATTCCAGTGAAAATATTACAAAGGCTTCTCTGCAAGCACATCTTTTCTTCAAATTAAACGCAATGTATGTCTTAACTTTCAACAAAAAGACTTAATGTTAATGCCTTTATATACTGAGTTTTTTTTGTTTAAAGCATGCACACTTGCAGAGGCCTGTCTAGCTAGCCCAGTTTTACTAGCTCCAATCCTGTAAGACCCCATTTCAGACTCTAGTTGATGACACACTGCTGGGTTCTGTACCTCTCTCTGAGTAGCAAGACAACATTTTAAATTTTTATCTATGGCTTTTACATCCAACTGTGCTTTTTTCCCCCAGTTTCATCTGTGACCAGTCAATATTAGACTATTTTTGTATGGCAATAGCTATCCACTTCCAAACTAAACTGCACTACCCCAGAATTTGTAACACCAGAAATAATTAACTTGTGCTAGTTTAGTTCCCCCCTTGAACTGCACTGCCATTTACTTACCTGCAGTTCATCTATTCTCTTGGTACTCTCTCCATATCACTTACCTACAGTTTGAGTCTATTGATTGTTTGTTTTTGTTTGAATTGCCCATCTTCCAGAATCTGGTTGAGAGACTTGTCAATCATTCCCACAGGACTCCTCCTGCAATTAGTCCCTACCCTCCTCCCCCACTAGGAATGCATAGGACAGAAGTTATATAAGAGCCTGATAATGGCGTCATCTTTAAAAAACACTAATACTTCTCTTATGCAGTCATCTCCCCTCTCTGTGAAGTGTGCTTGCTGTAAGTAAAGTGTTTTTTTAACAACTGATGCCACTGTACTCTGAAAAGTTTTAGACATTTTGATTGAATTAAGAACTGATTGCATGTAGGCAGGTTTTAGAATGTAATACTAGCTTTTTATTTGTTTTTGTTACAGCCACTTGTTTGAAGTAACTGATTTTATGAAGGCAGCTGCTAGACTGTATTTTACAGTAGGTTTTCTGATTCATAAATGTTATATGCAAGAGTGCATTTTTTCTAGTTAGGCTGCTTGGACTTAACTGAAAAGCTACAAGTACTTTATTTAGAAATGGTTGTGGACTTGTACTGTGTATGAATATAGTAGAAAGTTATTTACTGCATTCTAGTATAATTGCATTTCTATATTTTGGTACTCACTTTCTGACTGTTCTTTCTCCCTATAGCTACCTACTTAACCTCTCCCTACCCCCCTGCTGTCTGCTCTCACTAGACTGTTAGCTGACATCTGTTCTGGCTACCACCCCCCCCAACATACCCTTCCTGCCTGCTACTAACAATCTGTAATGTTATATGCCTTGTAAACCTGTTGTCTCCTCTACAGTTTGAGTCAAGTGAATGTTTGTTTTTGTTTGAATTGCCCATCTTCCAGAATCTGGTTGAGAGACCTGTCAATCACTCCCACAGGACTCTTCCTGCAATTAGTCCCTACCCTGCTCCCCCACTAGGAATGCATAGGACAGAAGTTATATAAAGTTCCTGTATTCTCTTTTATCTGATTGTTTCCCAGCCCACAATCCCTCCTAAGAGCAGCTAACAGGTCTCTGCCCACTTTGCTCCCCACCCTGCCACCAATTCCCACCCACCCCAGTGGTCCTACCTTTATTAGAACAAACCCCTCCCATCATTTTTACCACCAACCACAACACTACTCTCAACTCTAAATCCGCCATCTTTCCACTACTACCCCTCCTCTTCTGCTAACATGAATAAGCATACCATACTTATACTCTTTGCATACCCCTCTCCTTGCATATCTTACATCTTACCAAAACTCCATTATACCCCCACTCAACCACTTCCACTGTACAACTATTCACTTTATCACTCATGACTCAGCCTCACTCTGCTCCTCTCCCACCAACTCAAGAACCATCCCTATGCATCCTCCACATATTCTATCAACTAAAATACTGCAACTAAATGCATCCCTACAAGTTAACAAAATAACCCTCCCACCACATCTGTTACCAACTGCACCCAATCATAACGTTTCCCTAAAATGCAAACACTTTCACAAACTGATAAAACTAATAACCTCATGCATATCAAAACTTGCCCTCAGTGGAGACATCTGCCCCAACCCTGGCCCCTCCATCTCCAACCCAACTTCTAATAATCAGACTAACAACCACATCTCCCAAATACCAGCCAGTAGAAAACCAAATGACCTCCTTCTGCTAAGCCTAAATATCAGATGTATAGCCAACAAAGTCTGTGAACTACATGCCACCATAGACTTATACTCCCCAGATATAATCATCCCGACAGAAACCTGGCTAAAACCTCATATTACCAGTGAGCAAATCCTCCCTAATGGTTACAACATACTAAGACTAGACTGACTAAACAAGAAAGGAGGTGGTATAGCTATAATATTTAAATAGCATCTAAACATCCAAATTCCAGTCTCATCAGCTCCCCAAATTGCCATTGAAGAAATAATATATATCAACCTGAAAATAAACCAAAATAAAACCATCTACATAATAGGATGCTACTTCCCACCTGGCCAAAATATCCCTCCACTAGAAAACCTCCTCGGCTGGACTATCCACCATCTCCCTCAAGAGACCATAATTTTAGGTGACTTCAATATTGATTGGCAAACCTGTTGCGGCAACCATCCAACCCAGCATCTAAACCTTCATGGCTTCACCCAACTAGTCTAATCACCAACCAGAATAAATAAAAACTCCAGCAAGCACACTACCCTGGATTGGATACTAGCCAGCAAGATTCCCCAGTCCTATATAGAAGGCTGCCTATCAGATAGCCTCAGTGATCATTCCCCAACATTCCTAATCAGAAAAACACATATACCAAGTTAAACCTGTCATCTACTGTCAAATACATAAAAAACTACACTTTATCCCAATTGCATTCATCTCATCCCTCAAAGAATGTAACAGGCACCCTCTAAATTACCTCAACCTAGAATGACGCAGTCCAATTTTTCAATACTACCTTCCTAAGCATCCTAAATAACCATGCCCCCATAAGCCTTACCAGAACCAAAGCCCAACCCTCCCCATGGGTACAGAAAACCACTAGGTCAGAAATTAAAAACCGAGATAAAGCCTGGGAACACTGGCACAAAACCAAAACCTGCTCAGCTAGACAAATTCCTAGAACTACACAATAGTGTCAAACAGCTAATAGAGGAGGACAAAATCCAATACTACCAGTCTGCCAATCAATACCCCTACACCTAACATTCCTCACTCCTCAGAAAATATTGCTACCTCATTCAACACACACTTCACACAAACCGTACTATCACTAGCTAGACAACACAACCCTCCTCTCCTACACCCCACACCTTCACCCAGTAATCTACACACACTCATCTCATTTTCTCCCATTCCTATCTCCAACATGAGAAAACTCTTAACTAAACTTAAACCCACAAAATTAGCAGTAGACAACCTCCCAAGTGAATTCCTACAAATTGCAGCTGACGCCCTAGCCTACCCAGTATCCATCTTGATTAACAGATCACTGTCAGAATGCTACATCCCTACACTATGGAATATATCACACATCATTCCCTTTCACAAAGGCAGCCCCTCCACAGAACTAACCAACTACCGCCCCATATTGATTCTATCTCCACTCTCCAAAATACTAGAGAGATGCATTCACTCTCAAATCTCAGACTACCGCCTTACTAACAACCTCCTTTCTAATACTCAACATGGTTTCTGACCAAACCATAGCACTATCACTGCCTTACTGTCTCTTACTAACACTATCCTTCACCATAAAAACAATGGCCATCTCTCCTCTGCTGCTTTCCTAGACCTATCTAAAGCATTTGACACGGTCCAACACAAACAACTCCTCTCTGTACTCAATAACCTGTGCTTTTCTCAATCAGTCACCAACTGGTTTCAGAGTTACCTGTCTGACCGCCAGCAATCTATTGTATGGCAAAATGACATATCTCCCCAATGACCTGTCTCTATTGGTGTTCCCCAAGGATCCATCCTTGGACCCCTACTCTTCTCTATTTTCACAAATAATCTAACCTCTGCCACCAAACATGGCACACTCATATAACATGCAGATGACTCAACCATCATCTGCTCAGCCCAGTCCCTACCTGAACTGCAAAATGTCACACAGGATGCCTTTTCCTCTGTTGAAACTTGGCTATCCGATACCCATTTAATACTCAACCCAAACAAAACTAAACTCCCATCTTCAAACCCACAAAACATACTCAAAACAACTCTGACTTTAACATCACAGCAAAAGACAACACCACTATACACCCAACAGATCACACCAAATTTCTAGGAGTCAAAATAGACAACAATCTCAAATTTGACATTCACATATCCATGACCATAAACAAAGTCCACCAAAAACTAGGAACCTTATACAGAAATAAGCAACTCCTCGCCAAAGCAGCTAGGATTTCAGTTGCAAATTTGCACCTTATCTCCACCCTACTTTATGCCTCTCCAATATATACCAACATAAGGCAATGCGATCTAAATAAACTCGAGACCTACTACAACAAACTCGCCAAATTTGCCACTGGGGCATCCTACCACAGCCACCACTATCTCTCACTTATTGAACTAGGCTGGCTAGAACTCCCTCACCTCCTTCAATGGTATCAACTTGCATTTGCCCACAAACTGGTTAACCATCCTCTAAAGGTCCCAACCCTCCAGTATCTACTCCAACCCTATCTCACCACCAGCCCACTACGATCCAGCAACAAAAATCAATTACAGGTTACTAGAGCCAATAACACTGCTGGAGAAGCAGTATTCTCCAGCATTATAGCCAAATTATGGAACACCCCCCCACAATAACCTCTTTACCAACATGCACCCACTTCAAAGCTTTACTTAAAGCGCACCTAAAAACATGCTGGCTATGCCCTTGTAACTCTCCCCTCTAACTTCTCCCACTCCATCTACCCTCTACCTCTCTTCCACCCCACAAACTACCTTTGATTACAGCAAGCTCTGATACTTCCATGCCTGTCTACTTATTATATGGCAGTAACTTCTTATTGTAACAATTGTTAATATCTGCTATGACTTTGTGGATAGAACAGATGCTAGTTATCTACTGAATGTACTATGTTCTTCATCTGTAACTATGTCTGTAATATTTTAATTTGTGGAGCTTTTCTCCCCGGGCCTCCACTGAAAATGGACCTGCATCCAGTCGGACATTCCCAGTCAACAAATGTAAATAAATAAATAATAAATAATATACATATCCTGCTACTGGCCTTGACAAGTGTACACTTTAATGAATGTGTTTCTTACTCACACACACTCACTTCCTTGGTGTCAGGCTTGCCCTCCTGCCCCCCATGCTGTGCAAGTGATGATGACTGTGCCCTGCCTCTTGCCCATTTCTTTCCCACCTAAAGTACATATATGTCTGATGCACAGAGCGAATAGCTTATTATTGCTTATTCAGAAGCTTGCATTAATGTAATGTTTTGCAGATGAAATGTTTTGATTTCTCTTTCCTACTCAGTTGTGAATGATTGTTTATGTAAGAGTTGACCTTCATTGCTTTCAATTACTATTGTTAGCAACGAAGTCAAGCAGTACATACTTAATCTTGCTTATTGGTATACTCGTGCAAATGATGTTACCATTCACCTGGACACTGGTTTATAAATGTAGTGCTCAGCTGAAATGCTTGATGCACAGTATTGGACAAAATCCATAGCTGTCCACTGCACACATCAGACATAAGCTATTACTGACATTATTGTCCACCTGAGACATTCTGCTTAGGAACATATACTTCTCAACTGTACAGATTTTTGCAAAATGTCCAGAGTTTTGCCTCATATTTTGGTGAAACATTTAAATAGCATCTAAACATCCAAATTCCAGTCTCATCAGCTCCCCAAATTGCCATTGAAGAAATAATATATATCAACCTGAAAATAAACCAAAATAAAACCATCTACATAATAGGATGCTACTTCCCACCTGGCCAAAATATCCCTCCACTAGAAAACCTCCTCAGCTGGACTATCCACCATCTCCCTCAAGAGACCATAATTTTAGGTGACTTCAATATTGATTGGCAAACCTGTTGCGGCAACCATCCAACCCAGCATCTAAACCTTCATGGCTTCACCCAACTAGTCTAATCACCAACCAGAATAAATAAAAACTCCAGCAAGCACACTACCCTGGATTGGATACTAGTCAGCAAGATTCCCCAGTCCTATATAGCAGGCTGCCTATCAGATAGCCTCAGTGATCATTCCCCAACATTCCTACTCAGAAAAACACCTATACCAAGTTAAACCTGTCATCTACTGTCAAATACATAAAAAACTCAACTTTATCCCAATTGCATTCATCTCATCCCTCAAAGAATGTAACGGGCACCCTCTAAATTACCTCAACCTAGAATGACGCAGTCCAATTTTTCAATACTACCTTCCTAAGCATCCTAAATAACCATGCCCCCATAAGCCTTACCAGAACCAAAGCCCAACCCTCCCCATGGGTACAGAAAACCACTAGGTCAGAAATTAAAAACCGAGATAAAGCCTGGGAACACTGGCACAAAACCAAAACCTGCTCAGCTAGACAAATTCCTAGAACTACACAATAGTGTCAAACAGCTAATAAAGGAGGACAAAATCCAATACTACCAGTCTGCCCTCAACTAATCCCAACACAACCACAAAACATTTTCTGGACCTCATAACCCTCCATCCCTCCAAAATCAATACCCCTACACCTAACATTCCTCACTCCTCAGAAAATATTGGTACCTCATTCAACACACACTTCACACAAACCGTACTATCACTAGCTAGACAACACAACCCTCCTCTCCTACACCCCACACCTTCACCCAGTAATCTACACACACTCATCTCATTTTCTCCCATTCCTATCTCCAACATGAGAAAACTCTTAACTAAACTTAAACCCACAAAATTAGCAGTAGACAACCTCCCAAGTGAATTCCTACAAATTGCAGCTGACGCCCTAGCCTACCCAGTATCCATCTTGATTAACAGATCACTGTCAGAATGCTACATCCCTACACTATGGAATATATCACACATCATTCCCTTTCACAAAGGCAGCCCCTCCACAGAACTAACCAACTACCGCCCCATATTGATTCTATCTCCACTCTCCAAAATACTAGAGAGATGCATTCACTCTCAAATCTCAGACTACCGCCTTACTAACAACCTCCTTTCTAATACTCAACATGGTTTCTGACCAAACCATAGCACTATCACTGCCTTACTGTCTCTTACTAACACTATCCTTCACCATAAAAACAATGGCCATCTCTCCTCTGCTGCTTTCCTAGACCTATCTAAAGCATTTGACACGGTCCAACACAAACAACTCCTCTCTGTACTCAATAACCTGTGCTTTTCTCAATCAGTCACCAACTGGTTTCAGAGTTACCTGTCTGACCGCCAGCAATCTATTGTATGGCAAAATGACATATCTCCCCAATGACCTGTCTCTATTGGTGTTCCCCAAGGATCCATCCTTGGACCCCTACTCTTCTCTATTTTCACAAATAATCTAACCTCTGCCACCAAACATGGCACACTCATATAACATGCAGATGACTCAACCATCATCTGCTCAGCCCAGTCCCTACCTGAACTGCAAAATGTCACACAGGATGCCTTTTCCTCTGTTGAAACTTGGCTATCCGATACCCATTTAATACTCAACCCAAACAAAACTAAACTCCCCATCTTCAAACCCACAAAACATACTCAAAACAACTCTGACTTTAACATCACAGCAAAAGACAACACCACTATACACCCAACAGATCACACCAAATTTCTAGGAGTCAAAATAGACAACAATCTCAAATTTGACATTCACATATCCATGACCATAAACAAAGTCCACCAAAAACTAGGAACCTTATACAGAAATAAGCAACTCCTCGCCAAAGCAGCTAGGATTTCAGTTGCAAATTTGCACCTTATCTCCACCCTACTTTATGCCTCTCCAATATATACCAACATAAGGCAATGCGATCTAAATAAACTCGAGACCTACTACAACAAACTCGCCAAATTTGCCACTGGGGCATCCTACCACAGCCACCACTATCTCTCACTTATTGAACTAGGCTGGCTAGAACTCCCTCACCTCCTTCAATGGTATCAACTTGCATTTGCCCACAAACTGGTTAACCATCCTCTAAAGGTCCCAACCCTCCAGTATCTACTCCAACCCTATCTCACCACCAGCCCACTACGATCCAGCAACAAAAATCAATTACAGGTTACTAGAGCCAATAACACTACTGGAGAAGCAGTATTATCCAGCATTATAGCCAAATTATGGAACACCCCCCCCCACAATAACCTCTTTACCATCATGCACCCACTTCAAAGCTTTACTTAAAGCACCCCTAAACACATGCTGGCTATGCCCTTGTAACTCTCCCCTCTAACTTCTCCCACTCCATCTACCCTCTACCTCTCTTCCACCCCACAAACTACCTTTGATTACAACAAGCTCTGATACTTCCATGCCTCTCTACTTATTATATGGCAGTAACTTCTTATTATAACAATTGTTAATATCTGTTATGACTTTGTGGATAGAACAGATGCTAGTTATCTACTGAATGTACTATGTTCTTCATCTGTAACTATGTCTGTAATATTTTAATTTGTGGAGCTTTTCTCCCTGGGCCTCCACTGAAAATGGACCTGCATGCAGTCGGACATTCCCAGTCAACAAATGTAAATAAATAAATAATAAATAATATACATATCCTGCTACTGGCCTTGACAAGTGTACACTTTAATGAATGTGTTTCTTACTCACACACACTCACTTCCTTGGTGTCAGGCTTGCCCTCCTGCCCCCCATGCTGTGCAAGTGATGATGACTGTGCCCTGCCTCTTGCCCATTTCTTTCCCACCTAAAGTACATATATGTCTGATGCACAGAGCGAATAGCTTATTATTGCTTATTCAGAAGCTTGCATTAATGTAATGTTTTGCAGATGAAATGTTTTGATTTCTCTTTCCTACTCAGTTGTGAATGATTGTTTATGTAATAGTTGACCTTCATTCCTTTCAGTTACTATTGTTAACAACACAGTCAAAGCAGTACATACTTAATCTTGCTTATTGGTATACTCGTGCAAATGATGTTACCATTCACCTGGACACTGGTTTATAAATGTAGTGCTCAGCTGAAATGCTTGATGCACAGTATTGACAAAATCCACAGCTGTGCATTGCAAACATCAGACATAAGCTATTACTGACATTATTGCACACCTGAGACATTCTGCTTAGGAACATATACTTCTCAACTGTACAGATTTATGCAAAATGTCCAGAGTTTTGCCTCATATTTTTGGTGTGTTCCTCCTAAAATCTGTACCTTTCTGGCAAATAGCTGAGGATTGAAGTAATTAAATAATGACAAATATTTGAGTTTTAAGACCCCACATCCTTCAGAAAATTCATGCTAATACAAAACCTGTTATTCTATCAACTTTCTAAGTTTGTAAGAGCAATATTTAAAATCTGTCCCTATTTGTCCCCCATCATTTTAGGCTTTGTACAGATTTCTTGCTCTAAGAGGTTGAGAGGATATAACTCCTTTTGTTTTCTTTCTTACTCAGCTATATAACTAACCCAGGTTAGCCTATTCATACAATATATTACTAACCTAGGTTAGCCTATCCATACAGAACATTACTAACCTAGGTTAGGTGGCTCATATTCTGTACAGTGCATTACTAACTGAGGTTAGTCTATTCATGCAGTATATTACTAACCTAGGTTAGCCTATTCATACAGTATATTACAGACCTAGGTTATCCTATTCATGCAGAATATTACTAACCTAGGTTAGCCTGTTCATGCACCATATTACTAACCTAGCTTATCTGGCTCATATTTTGTACAATATATACTAACCTAGCTTAGCCTATTCATACAGTATATTACTAACCCAGGTTAGCCTATTCATACAGTATATTACTAACCAAGGTTAGCCTATTCATATAGTATATTACTAACCTAGGTTAGCTTATTCATACAGTATATTACTAACCTAGGTTGGCTGTCTCATGTTCTGTACAGTATATTACTAACCTAGGTTAGCCTATTCAAACAGTATATTACTAACATAGGTTAGGCTATTCATACAGAATATTACTAACCTACATTAGCTGGCTCATATTCTGTACATTATATTACTAACCTAGGTTAACCTATTCATATAGTATATTACTAACCAAGATTAGGTGGCTCATAGTCTACACATTATATGACTAATCTAGGTTAGTCTATTCCTACAGTATACTATTAACCTAGGCTAGCCTATTCATAAAGTATATTACTAACCTAGGTTAGGTGTCTCATATTCTGTGCATTATATTACTAACCTATATTAGTCTATTCATACATGTTATTACTAACCTAGGTTAGCTGTTAGAAAAATGCATAATAGCAGTATGCATGCTTAGTGCATTAAAGGCTTAAAAGGGTTAATAAATTTATTCTGTTCATGTTGTCTGAATCTGCACAACTACTAGAGACATTTTGATTCTGCTTATGCCATGAAAATATGTGCAGCTACTAGAAACTTGATAAGAGACATTTTATTCTGCTTATGCCATGTGAAAATGTGCAGCTGCTAGAAGCCTTGATAAAGAAAACAATGGATGTTTGAAAACCTAACCGTAGTCAGCATTACTTGTACCAAAGCTAGAAATGTACCTTGAATCTAGACAAAATGTAACACATATATTAGAACTGTACAATTGAAGAATTGAAGAACCAAGGAGGGTTAAAATAAGCCCAAGGCCAGGTTGTTTTTTTCAAATGTTTTTGCAAGACAGCAATAATCTGACGATGTCAGCAATAAGCCTGGTAACATTTTCTGTGTAACATACAGAAAGCTGTGTTCAACTACGTCAGCAATAGACTTAGTACCATTTTCTATGTGACATGAAGAGAACTGTATAAGAATAACATACTGATTTCCAGAAAATCAGACAAGCCTTGTACCTACATGCTTTGTCTCCTTGCTGCAAGTAATAAAGGATGCCTTGCTTGAACCTAACGTGCATTGGTCTTTGAAGTTTTCTTTTACAGATTGGTCCTTCGAGCCGGAACCCTCTCTTCACCTCAGATCAGACGGCCAGTTGGCTGAAACCATACGGGGAAGAAACCAAATCGGTTCTTCTTATATGTAAAGTCCTCCGACTGAATTGTCGTCAAAAGAGGCCAGCCACTTTCTGATCTGTGACTGAAGGACGGGTTTTCCGTGAATCGGTGATCAATCACGTGGGCTCAGGTAAGGTGAATCTACTTTTTTCTGTTTCGAGATCAGGGAATGGATATGTATTGTTTTTTATCAGATTGTATTTTCTTACAGTCAGGGATAAAAAAGGTATTGTTTTGTCATAGATCAGGAGAAACAGAGTAGTAGACTTTAGGCAGTCATTCTGAAGAGACTATAACAAAGTCCGTGGTACACGTTAAAACTAGAGATGTTACGTAACAATTAAAAGGTAAACCAAAATGGGTAATAATTGCACAAAAACACCCCAAAACCCGCCGTTAACAGAAGATGCAAAATATATGCAGTTGCAGCGCGCCAATAATATTAGATATTTTTCAAAAATGTGTTAACAAGTATGAATTCGACGGAAAATAAAAAAAATCCTCACTTATCAAACTTATCAAACAACTCAAAAATGATTTATTTTTTATTTTATTTTTATTTATTTTACATTTGTTGACAGGGCTAGTCTAGCTGGATACATGTCCATTTTCAGTAGAAGCCCGGGGAGAAAATCTCCACATAGTAATACATATTAAATAGATACTAAAAGAATAGAAGTTATACAGTATTGTTAAAAACAAATCAAAGAATTTAAGATAATACAATAAAACTTTTTTTTTTTTTTTTTTAGAATGGTATTCCAGTTCTGTAAGATACAGAGATAAATTTTACATATATACATATATTTGTATGCAATAGGAAAGGTTATTAATATTTGAGAGGGAGAAGAAATTAGTCAGGGTTAGTACAGGTGCATAGCCAGTGATTATTGAGATATGGTTTTAGATGTTTTTTAAAAAGTGAAAGAGAAGTCTGAGCTGTGATATCGGAAGGAAGTTTATTCCATAATTTCCCTACAGAGTTAGAGAACAAGAAGTCACCTGCTGAGTTGTTGGATTTAATAGTGTTAATAAGCAGTTTGTTTGAGGAAAGTAGATTTTTGAGGTTATTATAAGGTGTGATAAGGCTAGAGAGAATAGGAGTATTGTTAGGTTGATACAGTGTCTTATGAGCTATTGTAAGCTGGTGAAATTGAAGTTCATAGGTTCATAGGTTCGTACTAGGCTATCTGCCCTAGGGCATTTATAAGCCTAGCCAGAGTGTGTGTGGCTTTCACCACCCCTTAGGATGAGAATACTACGCCCATTTAGGGTTTAGTTTACTGTGCCTCTGTCTAGTAGTGACACAGAGATGACCCCTGGGGTAAACCTACGATCTCCCATCCACTCGTCAAGACTTCTCTTGAATAGAGTTAGTGAGGGGCTCTGCCTAACATGGACTGGGATTCTGTTCCAGAGTGTAGGGAGCCTCTGGGTTATGAATCTGTCCCTCCAGCACATCCTATTTATTTCTGTGTTGAGGTTTAAGTCTCTTGCTCTCGTGGCTCTGATGGATTTGGATTTTTTGAGGTGGAGCATGTCCATTAATTCCGGATTAGACATGGCCTTGTACGTTAGGCACAGGTCACCTCTGAGTAGGCGGTATGCGACTGAATAGAGCTGGAGTTTTTTCAGTCGGGCAGCATATGACATATGTTTAAGACCCTTTATCCTCTTGGTGAGGAACTTTTGAGGTCTTTCCAACTGCTGCATGTGTCGGGTAAGATAAATCCCAAATGGGGCATTGTACTCAATCATTGGCCTAATAAGAGATGAGTACAGGGGCACAATGACCTCTCTTGATCTAGATGTGAAACCCTTCATGATAAGGTGGGCAATATAGAAGGTCTTCCTAACCACTTTGGCAATGTGAGTGTCAAATGAGAGGTTACTGTCAACCTGGGTCCCTAGGTCCCTGATTACCTCTTCCAGTGCCAATGGATTACCACCTATGTGGTAATTTGTGGGTACCTTGTTTTTCCCAAAGGGTATGACTATACATTTTTTGGCGTTAAGCTTAAGGCCATGGTTCTGGCACCAATTATCCATTTCTATGAGTCCTCTCTGAAGGATGTTTGTGTCCGCTGGAGTATCAATTATGGCGCCCAGTTTGCAGTCATCTGAGAACTTTGTCAGCCACAATCCTCCTATGTTTGCCTGTACCTCGGAAAAATAAATGCCAAACAAGAGGGTTCCCAGAACTGAGCCCTGTGGGACACCGCTTGTGACTGGCTTAGAGTCTGACATAGCTCCAGCAACTCTGACCCTGTGGGTTCTGACCTTGAGCCAGTTTGCAACCCATCTCGTGACATATGGGTTTACATTTAAGCTGGTGAGTTTGTCTATGATGCCCGAGTGTGGTATTGTGTCAAAGGCTTTTGCAAGGTCAAGGTAAGCTGTGTGAACTGCCTTGCCTTCATCAATGGCCTTAGTGACGGTTTCAAAAAAGTCGACCAAGTTCAAAAGGCAGGATCTGCCCTTGACAAAGCCAAATTGGGTAGGATCCAATGTCTGTAGGTCCCCAATGTCTTTGCTTATGAGTTCCATAATGATCCTCTCCATAGCTTTGCAGACCAGGCTCGTCAAGCTTATGGGGCGGTAATTTCCAGGGTCCATAGAAGCACCGCCTTTCTGAAGTGGGACCACTGTTGCCGTATGCCACTCTTTGGGTACGTATCCTGTAGTAAGGCTAAGATTAAACAGCAGCCTTATGTTTGGGTTTAGTTCCTCTTGGAGTTCATGTAGCACACAGCCCAGGACACCGTCCGGTCCCATTGATGCTGTGTTTTTAGCTTTAGAGAGGGCAGCTCTCACCTGGGAATCTGAGATGTCAGGGAGGCTACACTCTGCTGGGATAGTTATTTCTCCTTTTGGGGGGGGAGGAGAAATTTGCACTGAAGCTATCTGACAGAATGTTGGCAATGTCAGTGGGTTCAGTGTATTTATTGTCATTTTGGACTAACTCTGAGCATATCTGGGAGTTTCCACCCAGGTTTCTAACATAGCTAAAGAAGGCCTTGTGATTGTCTTTTGTGTCTTTTGTGATTTTTCTCTCAAAGTTGGCCTTGGATGATTTTATGAGTGATCGTAGTTTTTTGCTAGTACTGATCAGAGATGCCTTCCCATTTAGGGATTTTGCTCTGTCATGTAGTAGCTTCCTCCTTCTGTTGTAAAGTTTGTTTATGGCTGGGGTCCACCAGACCGGGCACCTGCTTTTAGGGGGAATGGGTCTTGGTTTTATTTGGGATTGCATGATCCATGCATTCTTGAAGGTGCCCGTAGAAGGCATTTGCAAAGGATTCAGCAGTGTGGGTTGTGGTTTCCAGTGGCCCAGGGACCTTGAAGGATACCACTTCAGTCTTAAGAAGTGTGAAGTTGGCTTTTGAGAAGTTCTTCACTGTGGTCTTTTGTGCAGGGGGCGGGATGTGGATTTCCAGTGAGATTAATTTATGGTCTGATCTTACCAATGAGGGATATACTTCCGGTGTGGAGCATTTTGTCCCCATGTTTGTGATGATCAGGTCTAGTATATTGTCTCCTCTTGTGGGAATGGTGACTAGTTGTTCCATCGCATTTGAGTTTATGAATTCTAGGAACCTTTGGGCTAGGGTGTTTGGGCTTGAGTAATGTTCCCAGTCTATGTTTGGGTAGTTGAAGTCTCCCAATATGATGGTATTTGGAGAAACATTCATACTCTCCAGTGTCTTCAGGAAGGCTGTGTGGGTTTTCTGAGTTTGAGAGGGTGGTCTGTAGCATGCTACAAATTGTAAGGCAGTTTTACCTATGGTTAGTTGCACCTGGATGGTCTCTGATGCTTCGTGCGTTGCCACTAACCTGGAGGTGTGGGTATCTTTGATGAATATGGATACTCCCCCTCCTTTTGTGGTTCGGTCCAAGTTTTGGGGCTGGAAAGCATGATATGAGATAAAACCTGATAGTGCTGGGGTGCTCTCAGGAGCCTTGAACCAGGTTTCAGTCACTGCACAGACATCGATGTTCTCCATACTGAGGAGGGCTTCGAGGGCGTGCATCTTGAGGTTTAGACTTCTGGCATTGAGCAGCATTACCCTTAGTTTTTTCCATTTGTGTTTTCTAGGGAGGTAGGTTTGTCATTTGAGCCTTGCCTAAAAAAGGCACTATGGGGGTGGCAAGAGCCTTGGCCAATATCCGGAAGCCCAGGGGTGACAGGTGCAAGCCATCCCTTGTGAAGCAGCGTGGCTTGTCGAGCATGTCATCCCAAGCAGACAGACATTGGATCCCCTTTGAATGACACCAGTAATTAAGCCAATTGTTAAAACTGATCATTTTGTCTTTGTACTGTGGCATCATTCTTGGTGAGGGTAAGATGCTGCTCAGGGTCAGGGTCATACCGGCCTGGGCTACATAATCAGAGAGCTCCTCTATGTCTCTTTTCATGTAGTCCAGGGAGGTACGTCTCAGGTCATTCACACTGGCATGTACAATGACTGAGTCATATTTGTACTTGCTGTGGAGTGACCTGAGTGCTTGTGTTATGTGGCGGATTCTAGCTCCCGACAGGCAGTTTACTGTGACCCTCTCCTTGTTCAGTCTGGTGAGCGGGACGTCAGTGTGTCTGACTATGGAGTCACCTATTACAAGTGTGTCTGGCATGTTGTTTGGCCTTAAGGGCTGTGACTGTTTAGCACACTGACTTTGTGAAATATGTGTTGCATGTGCTATGTCTTGAGGTGGCGGTTGCTTGGGTGTCTGCTTTGGAGGCCTCTGTTGTTTTGGTAGATTTTTAATCAGCGCCTCCGAGTATGTTTTTGTGTGTTTATGTGTTTGGTTTGCAGTTGTGATAGTTCTATGTGAGACTGGATTTGTGGTGTGTGTGGTTACCTTCTCCTCCTGCCTGGTCTTGCCAGTACTGAATTGAGAGAGCTCAGCCTCCAGTTTAGCTATATAGTTGCATTTCTCACATATATTTGTATTTGTTCGGAGGAGGAGAGGGTTGTCTGTGTACATGAGGCAATTGTAACATTGCCTCAAGATTCCCAGATTCACCAGCTGAACAGGAGAGGATGCCAGCAACTGACCCTTCGACATGCTAGAAATAGTGAAAAAGATTGCTGTGTAACTGAGTCAGAAAGGATCTATAGGGAAATGGGTACTCAAGGGAATTTAGGTGAAAGAAGTACTTTCTTTTGTTTAAGAGTGCTTTACCTGTATAAAAAATGCTTTAGGAGCAAGTGTTGAGCTTTTCAGTTAGAGAATAGGCTGTTTAGATTGCAAGTAGAGCAGTTCTTATTGAAAAATTGAAGAGTAGACTTTACGGAGCCAGAAATAGTTTAAACTTGATTAACCACTGCTGCCCGATGATGCTCTATGAGCAACTTTGAGCTAATTCACGCTAAAACGCACTAAAGCGCGCAAAAGTGGGCTTTATAGCAGGGGGTTGAAAAGAGCCAAGAATTGACCCAAAATGGCCAATAAACTACAAGTTGCTGGGCTGGAACCAATCCTCTAGGGACAAATAGGTTGCTCAGTGCTCCCCACTCCCACTGGTGAACAAAGACGCTTCCTCTTATCCAAATAAGGATATGGATAGCACAGGAACGAAGACAAAGCCCAGAGATCAGCAAAATCTGAAGACTGGACTATTCTAGCTCAGAAAAGCGGGAAAACAAGGATATATATATATTTTTTTTTTTACAGAGAAAGAAGAAAAAGATACAGCAACAAACAGTAAATGCTATAAAACGGCTAGCGCACTTGAGTGTGTTAGCCTAACAATTAAATTAAACAAAAAATAACTTTTTAAAGTGCTAACAGTATAAATTCTACACAAGTACAGTAAAAACAATATGCAGAGCTGTTTTTTAAGCGAAATGCAGTCGAGATGCAGTAATTTAAGCGAAAGACAGAAAAAATACTTATAAATCCAGGAAAGTCACTCTTTCACTCTCTGCTGCTTGTAGAACTCTGCAGGACACCATGAGGAGCTGATAGTTAAGGAATTCAAGCCAGTTTATATGTTTAAGATTAAGACAGTGATCGGTTCTGAAAGGAGATCCTGTAGCAAATTTAGCAATATTATTGTAGGAAGTTGTTAGTTTCTTCAGGTTGTTTTTAGAGATATTAGTATAAATGGGAGCAGAGTAGAGCAGAGTGGATAAAAGGTGAGTTCTAGCTATAGCAGACCTAGCTTCTGGAGAAAGATAAGGTTTGATTCCATAAAGGGATCCCAGTTTCTTATTAATTAATTTTATTGTCGTGTTTATGTGTGTATCAAAGTTTAGGTTGTTGTCAACTGTTATTCCTAGGAGTTTAGTGGTAGGGTCAGGTGAGATAAGCGTACCATTATTAGAAGTGAGATTGAACTGTACAGGGGTGGACTTTTGGGTTGAGGTGAAAAGTAGCAATTTAGTTTTTTTGGGATTTAGAAGGAGGCAGCGGTAAGAGAACCCTTGTTCTACAGTGTTGAAGGCTTTTTGGGTAAGGGATTGAAGTTCGGTTGGTGAGGTAGCTGAGCAGATTAAGGTTGAGTCATCTGCATATTGAATGCAGGTAGAGTAAGGAACGGATTGCAGGTCATTAATGAAGATAGAAAATAAGAGTGGGCCTAAGATAGAGCCTTGTGGGACACCGAGGGAGATTGGGAGGTGATTTGATAGTTCATTGTGCCAGAGTACAGCCTGCTGACGATTACCGAGGTAAGATGGAAACCAGTTCAAAGAAAGAGAATCAAGTGAGAGAGACTTAGGGGTACGCAGGAAGAGCTGATGGTCGACCATATCAAACGCTTTGGATAGGACAATGAAGACTGCTGATGAGTGAGAGAGACTTAGGGGTTTGCAGGAGGAGCTGATGGTCGACCACATCAAACGCTTTGGATAGGTCAATGAAGACTGCTGATGAGTGAGAGAGACTTAGCGGTATGCAGGAGGAGCTGATGGCTGACCATATCAAATGCTTTGGATAGGTCAATGAAGACTGCTGATGAGTGAGAGAGACTTAGGGGTATGCAGGAGGAGCTGATGGTCGACCATATCAAATGCTTTGGATAGGTCAATGAAGACTGCTGATGAGTGAGAGAGACTTAGGGGTATGCAGGAGGAGCTGATGGCTGACCATATCAAACGCTTTGGATAGGTCAATGAAGACTGCTGATGAGTGAGAGAGACTTAGGGGTATGCAGGAGGAGCTGATGGTCGACCATATCAAATGCTTTGGATAGGTCAATGAAGACTGCTGATGAGTGAGAGAGACTTAAGGGTATGCAGGAGGAGCTGATGGCTGACCATATCAAATGCTTTGGATAGGTCAATGAAGACTGCTGATGAGTGAGAGAGACTTAAGGGTACGCAGGAGGAGCTGATGGTCGACCACATCAAACACTTTGGATAGGTCAATGAAGACTGCTGATGAGTGAGAGAGACTTAAGGGTATGCAGGAGGAGCTGATGGCTGACCATATCAAATGCTTTGGATAGGTCAATGAAGACTGCTGATGAGTGAGAGAGACTTAGGGTATGCAGGAGGAGCTGATGGTTGACCACATCAAATGCTTTGGATAGGTCAATGAAGCCTGCTGATGAGTGAGAGAGACTTGGGGTAAGCAGGAGGAGCTGATGGCTGACCACATCAAATGCTTTGGATAGGTCAATGAAGACTGCTGATGAGTGAGAGAGACTTAGGGGTATGCAGGAGGAGCTGATGGTCGACCACATCAAATGCTTTGGATAGGTCAATGAAGACTGCTGATGAGTGAGAGAGACTTAGGGGTATGCAGGAGGAGCTGATGGCTGACCATATCAAATGCTTTGGATAGGTCAATGAAGACTGCTGATGAGTGAGAGAGACTTAGGGGTATGCAGGAGGAGCTGATGGTCGACCACATCAAATGCTTTGGATAGGTCAATGAAGACTGCTGATGAGTGAGAGAGACTTAGGGGTATGCAGGAGGAGCTGATGGTCGACCACATCAAATGCTTTGGATAGGTCAATGAAGACTGCTGATGAGTGAGAGAGACTTAAGGGTACGCAGGAGGAGCTGATGGTCGACCACATCAAACGCTTTGGATAGGTCAATGAAGACTGCTGATGAGTGAGAGAGACTTAGGGGTACGCAGGAGGAGCTGATGGCTGACCATATCAAATGCTTTGGATAGGTCAATGAAGACTGCTGATGAGTGAGAGAGACTTAGGGGTATGCAGGAGGAGCTGATGGTCGACCACATCAAACGCTTTGGATAGGTCAATGAAGACTGCTGATGAGTGAGAGAGACTTAAGGGTACGCAAGAGGAGCTGATGGTTGACCACATCAAACGCTTTGGATAGGTCAATGAAGACTGCTGATGAGTGAGAGAGACTTAGGGGTATGCAGGAGGAGCTGATGGTCGACCACATCAAACGCTTTGGATAGGTCAATGAAGACTGCTGATGAGTGAGAGAGACTTAGGGGTATGCAGGAGGAGCTGATGGCTGACCATATCAAACGCTTTGGATAGGTCAATGAAGACTGCTGATGAGTGAGAGAGACTTAGGGGTATGCAGGAGGAGCTGATGGTCGACCACATCAAATGCTTTGGATAGGTCAATGAAGACTGCTGATGAGTGAGAGAGACTTAGGGGTATGCAGGAGGAGCTGATGGTCAACCATATCAAATGCTTTGGATAGGTCAATGAAGACTGCTGATGAGTGAGAGAGACTTAGGGGTATGCAGGAGGAGCTGATGGTTGACCACATCAAATGCTTTGGATAGGTCAATGAAGACTGCTGATGAGTGAGAGAGACTTAGGGGTATGCAGGAGGAGCTGATGGTTGACCATATCAAACACTTTGGATAGGTCAATGAAGACTGCTGATGAGTGAGAGAGACTTAGGGGTATGCAGGAGGAGCTGATGGTCGACCATATCAAATGCTTTGGATAGGTCAATGAAGACTGCTGATGAGTGAGAGAGACTTAGGGGTATGCAGGAGGAGCTGATGGCTGACCATATCAAATGCTTTGGATAGGTCAATGAAGACTGCTGATGAGTGAGAGAGACTTAGGGTTTGCTGGAGGAGCTGATGGCTGACCATATCAAATGCTTTGGATAGGTCAATGAAGACTGCTGATGAGTGAGAGAGACTTAGGGGTATGCAGGAGGAGCTGATGGTTGACCATATCAAACGCTTTGGATAGGTCAATGAAGACTGCTGAAGGTGATGGTTACTTAGGGGTACGCAGGAGAAGGTGATGGTTACTTAGGGGTATGCAGGAGAAGGTGATGGTTACTTAGGGGTATGCAGGAGGAGCTGATGGTCGACCATATCAAACGCTTTGGATAGGTCAATGAAGACTGCTGATGAGTGAGAGAGACTTAGGGGTATGCAGTAGGAGCTGATGGCTGACCATATCAAATGCTTTGCATAGGTCAATGAAGACTGCTGATGAGTGAGAGAGACTTAGGGGTATGCAGGAGGAGCTGATGGTCGACCATATCAAATGCTTTGGATAGGTCAATGAAGACTGCTGATGAGTGAGAGAGACTTAAGGGTATGCAGGAGGAGCTGATGGCTGACCATATCAAATGCTTTGGATAGGTCAATGAAGACTGCTGATGAGTGAGAGAGACTTAAGGGTATGCAGGAGGAGCTGATGGCTGACCATATCAAACGCTTTGGATAGGTCAATGAAGACTGCTGATGAGTGAGAGAGACTTAGGGGTATGCAGGAGGAGCTGATGGTCGACCACATCAAACACTTTGGATAGGTCAATGAAGACTGCTGATGAGTGAGAGAGACTTAAGGGTATGCAGGAGGACCTGATGGCTGACCATATCAAAAGCTTTGGATAGGTCAATGAAGACTGCTGATGAGTGACAGAGACTTAGCGGTTTGTAGGAGGAACTGATGGCTGACCATATCAAATGCTTTGCATAGGTCAATGAAGACTGCTGATGAGTGAGAGAGACTTAGGGGTATGCAGGAGGAGCTGATGGTCGACCATATCAAACGCTTTGGATAGGTCAATGAAGACTGCTGATGAGTGAGAGAGACTTAGGGGTATGCAGGAGGAGCTGATGGTCGACCACATCAAACACTTTGGATAGGTCAATGAAGACTGCTGATGAGTGAGAGAGACTTAGGGGTATGCAGGAGGAGCTGATGGCTGACCATATCAAACGCTTTGGATAGGTCAATGAAGACTGCTGATGAGTGAGAGAGACTTAAGGGTATGCAGGAGGAGCTGATGGCTGACCATATCAAACGCTTTGGATAGGTCAATGAAGACTGCTGATGAGTGAGAGAGACTTAAGGGTATGCAGGAGGAGCTGATGGCTGACCATATCAAAAGCTTTGGATAGGTCAATGAAGACTGCTGATGAGTGAGAGAGACTTAAGGGTATGCAGGAGGACCTGATGGCTGACCATATCAAAAGCTTTGGATAGGTCAATGAAGACTGCTGATGAGTGAGAGAGACTTAGGGGTTTGTAGGAGGAGCTGATGGCTGACCATATCAAATGCTTTGGATAGGTCAATGAAGACTGCTGATGAGTGAGAGAGACTTAGGGGTATGCAGTAGGAGCTGATGGTTACTTAGGGGTATGCAGGAGAAGGTGATGGTTACTTAGGGGTACGCAGGAGAAGGTGATGGTTACTTAGGGGTATGCAGGAGAAGGTGATGGTTACTTAGGGGTATGCAGGAGAAGGTGATGGTTACTTAGGGGTATGCAGGAGGAGCTGATGGTCGACCATATCAAACGCTTTGGATAGGTCAATGAAGACTGCTGATGAGTGAGAGAGACTTAGGGGTATGCAGGAGGAGCTGATGGCTGACCATATCAAAAGCTTTGGATAGGTCAATGAAGACTGCTGATGAGTGAGAGAGACTTAGGGGTATGCAGGAGGAGCTGATGGTCGACCACATCAAAAGCTTTGGATAAGTCAATGAAGACTGCTGATGAGTGAGAGAGACTTAGGGGTTTGCAGTAGGAGCTGATGGCTGACCATATCAAACGCTTTGGTAGGTCAATGAAGACTGCTGATGATAGACAGTTGTTGTTGCGGTTGTTCTTGATGTAGTTTGTGAAGGATAGCAGGGCAGTGGTGGTACTATGGAAAGGTCTGAAGCTATGTTGGCAGTTAGCAAGTAGGTTATTTTGGAGAATGTGGTTGAGTATCTGTTTGTGGATGCATTTTTCCATAATTTTAGCTATAGGCAATAGTAAAGCTATGGGACGATAGTTGGAGAAATCATTGGAGTTTCCCCCTTTATGAAGTGGGATGATATGGGAGATTTTGCAGACTAATGGGACATCTCCTTCACTTATCGATCTATTTATCAGAATGGAAATAGAGTAGGCAATGGCCTTAGCACTTTTTTGCAAGAATTCTGCTGGGAGTTTGTCAGCTGATGGGGAGGTAGGTTTTAACTTTAGGAGAAGGGAGGAAATGTATGATGTAGATACAGGTTGGAAGTGAAATTGTGGGGGTGGATTTTTAGAAGAAGTGGGCAAGTTAGATATATCAGATGATAGGTGGCTAGCTAGAGTTTGGATGGTATCTGTGAAGAAAGAATTAAAGGCATTTGCAGTTTGTTTTGGATTCTTGGGGTTAGATCCCTGGGGATTGGGTGTGATCAATTGGCCTGGGTAGAGTAGATTATTAATACCAGTCCAGAATTTTTTAGGTTGCCTGATAGAGGTTTGTTGTAGTTGGAGATAATAATTCTTTTTATCTAGCAGGATGGCTCTTTTTGTGCTGTTTCTATGTTCTCTAAAGGTTTGACGGTCTGTCTGATTCTTAGTAGTATGCCATTTTGCCCAGTATTTATTTCTAAGTAGGATTTTCTCTTTAGTATTGTTAGTAAGCCATGGGGCTGGTTTGGCTTTGATTCTAATAGAACGATTTGGAGCATGTTGATCCAAGATAGCTAAGAATTTAGAATTAAAGTATTCCATGGCTTTGTTTAGAGGAAGAGTTTTTAATTGTGTCCAGTTACATTGATTAAGTTCTGCTTGGAAAAGTTCTGGGTTAAAATGCTTTTTTGTGCGTATTATTTGGAAGGTGTTTGGGAATGTTATGTTGGTTTTATGTCTGATAATTTATGTTAGAGAATGGTCGCTAAGGTCATGAGAAAGGATGCCTGTAGTGTAGGTTTGCTGTGGGGTATTAGTAAGTATCCAATCTAAGGTGGTTGCTTTGTTATTCATTTTGTTGGTTCTGGTTGGGGAATTTATTAGTTGTGAGAAGCTGTATAGATTAATATAGGTGGTGGGATTGGCATTTGTGCAGGAGTTCCAGTTAATGTTAAAGTCCCCAAGAATTATTGTTTCTTGTGGGCTATGACTAGAGAGCCAGCTAAGAATATCCTCTAGAATATTACAATTGTTTCCTGGGGGAAGATAAACACAGATGATGTTTATGGCTTTACTTGTATTTAGCTGCAGTTTGGAGAATATTATTTCTGCACTAGGGTCTGTGGGTAAGTTAAGATTAAGTGTACTGATTTGTAGCTCAGTTTTATAGAGGATTGCTACTCCTTCTCCTTTTTTGGGAGTACGGTCGAGTCTGATAATATTATAGCCAGGTGGGGAGATTTCATTGTCTTTAATGGAAGGGTTTAGCCATCTTTCTGATAAACATAGGATATCAAATGGCTGAGCTTGTAAGAGTGCATGAAGTTGAACAATTTTGTTGCATATACTGCGTATATTTAGATGTGCAATTGAGAGTGAGTTGGTAGGTTTGGTAGGTGGTAGGGTTATAGAATTATCTTGGTAGTTATTTGTTCTGGTAGGGAGGTTGTTAGGGCCAGGGTTTGGGTGGATGTCACCATCTAATAGAGATTGAAGGGTGCTATAAGTTTAGGTTGTTGTGGCTTGCCATAGAAATCAAATAATCTTTTAGTTTTTAGGTAAGAGAATTTAATATGTGTAAGTCGATGATATTTGGCCAATTGGTAGCAGGGTTTGAAAATGATATTTAGGAAGTAGTAAAAAGAAGGTGTTGTTGGTAATGAGGTGTGCTTGGAAGGTAGTGGAAGGGTATCGTTAAGGGAATATTCATATGAGGTAAGGAGATAGGAGGTGACTAGAGGGGGTAATAAGAATGCCCAAATTAAAATATGAATTTTGTGGGGGATTGTAGGGATATACGTTCTAGGGATTATGATTTGAATAGAGACATGGTAGGTTAGAAATATAAGTATTGTAGAGAAAAGGTAGTAGGTTATGTGTTAGGAGAAAGGAGTGGTTAGAGATAGGTAGTGTGGGCAGGTTGTTAAAGAAAGGGGATGTGTTTATTAATTATGTGTTGTATGTGATAGGTGCAATTAAGGAGGGATGTGGTCTGTAGGTGGATAAGTGTAGGAGCACTGGGGGTGGGTGGAATTTGGGGGTAGGGGAGTGGAGTAAGCCCACAGGGCAAACGGAGCGGGTATAGATAAGAGAGAGTTCTGTCAAGGAAGACAATCAGTGAAGTCTGAGAAAATTCAGCAGGTAAGTTTGGTAGAATAGGAGTTTGAGAGGGAGAAAAATGAGGGAAAAAAAGAAGTTGGTGGGAAGAGAATAAAGCTGTTAGAGAAGTAGTAGGTAAGAAGGGTACTTAGAACTCGGAGAGATGGTAAAAAAGTCAGTGGAAAAGCTGGTGACAATGTGCTAGAGGTAGGATTAGCAAGTGTAGCAACTTGGTATAGAGTAGCTTATAGAGTGCCGCCACCTAGTGGTCAGGAATTTAATTGCAAGAGCTAGGCCTTCTTTAGGTGATGGGATACTTTCAGGAGATTAATTAGGTGTGGGGGAGTTTGGCTGCTGGCTACCTAGACTAGGATGCTTAGACTAACCTAGCAGAAGCTTGGACATTTGTCAAGTTGCAAATGACACATAGTTATAACCATACATACTTTCACTGGTTTATAGGAAGGGAAAGTTTCTTAGGGAGCCAGTAGCTATTTCTTTAGTTAGGTTTATTTCTGTGGCGTTCAGCAGATAATATTCAGTTGTTTGGTGAAGGGGAAAACCGAGGCACCCAGCACACATGATTCTAAAGGTCAGGTAAAAAAGCAACGACGGTTAGGAATTCCTCAGGCACACAGGTGGCTGGAGGAAGTAAACCGTAGGGACCAAAAGAACAAAGATTCAAAAGCAATGTTTTTAGACAGGGAGGATAACAACTTAGTAATAGCATCAGCACCTCCACCTCCCTTACCAGACTATGAAGTAAGAGAACAGGATAGTCCACCCCCACTATATCCTGTGGTCACTGGAAACAGAGACATTATAAAACTGAAACTAACTAAAATCAGAGATCCCATCGAGACCAGGTCCCGAACAAAGGCAAGTAATTCAGAAGGAGGTATTGAGTTATGGCAAATAGTTAAGAATACACAATCTACAGGAGAAGAGGAAGAAATATGCCTGCTTATAGAGGTACCCAATCCTCAGGAAGGCCAGGAAAATCAGGACCCAACCATTCTAGTATATAGACCTTAGACTCCGGAAGATATCCGGAAAGCCACTCAGGGAATTCCCCATCCAAAGATTAATTTTAGAAAATTCTCAGAAGACTTACAAGGAATGAGGTTAAGTTATAACCTAAATGGAGAAGAAATAGAAAAGGTAGTTCAACAGATTGTAGGGCCAGATTGGTACATGATTTGTGGCAACTGGAATCCTTGTGACGCTGCACAAAGACCCCTTCCACATAGCAGTGCAGAGTTAGACACTAGAGTAAAAAGTCTTACAGACTGCATCTCTGAAAAATGGAAACCTAGGGCAGACTGGACTTGCATTAATCAGTGCATCCAACAAGAAGGTGAAACAGTTGACTGGTATTATGCTAGATTACTAGAATGTTTTAATAACCACTGTGGAATGCAGGTTCCCGAAGATCAAACACAAGATTCCCCATATGAACAGCAGTTAAAGAATGCATTTTTAAAGGGCAGTAGCACGCCTATAAGCAGTTTTATTATGAAACACATGGTAGACCATCGTACAAGCAGGTTGCAATCATTACTTGAATATGCTAGGCATGCAGAAAGGCATTTTAATAGCAAAAAGAAAAAGAAGGCTCGAGTATTTTCTGTAGAAGATGGAGCAGAAGTCTATGTAGTGCAGTCTGGGAAAAAGGACAAGAAAAATGCACAGGGAAACATGCAGTCTGATCAGCGATCAGAGGACTTTGAAGGGTGTAAGAAAAGGGGAGAATGTTTTAAATGTGGTAAAAAGGGACATTTGGCAAAGGATTGCAGGAAAAATAAGAAGGCAACAACGGAAGACAAGGAAGGTGAGGACTGACTATATGATAGTCAAGAATCACTAGAAGGGGCCAGTAGAGAAAGGACAAATGAGAATGTGAAAAAGGGAGTAGAGGAAGTGCAGGAAGTTAGCGACAATGAATAAGACGAAATATTAGACCTAGCTTTATTGAGCTTGGAGCTCTATTTAGCAGACACGAAACCAGAAGTCACACTCTTGGTGGAAGGGAGGGAAGTCAAATTTTTGTGTGATTCAGGGGCATCGCGGACCCTGATACACCCCTCCAAATTACCAGAAAACACGGTGTCACCTGATTATATACTGGTCAAAGCAGCTAATGGACAGCTGTATCGGGAGCCTCTTTCCCGTAACATTGCAATAACTGATCCAGTTTCATGATTGACACAGAGAAGCAAAATTGTAGTTTCTGCAAAATGCCCAGTAAATCTCTTGGGCAGAGATCTCATGCAGTTATTTGGTATAGCAGTAGTTCCAGCCATGCAGAGTATGGAAGCACAGCGACAAAGCGACACCTTTGTGGTGCAATTGGGGGTGTGAAATGTTTTATTGGTACAGCCAGGACTTGGTTACTGTGACCAAGGAACTGATGAATGTAGCCATCAGTAAGATTCCCTCCCTTGACATTGATAAACAACACCTGTTGCACTGCACCCTGTATTTTTGTAACACACCAGGACCTGATAAGGAATATGAGAAAGAATTATTTAAAAATCATACAAATAGACTGGTGTTGCATAATTTGTACTGGGATGCAGAAGGAAATAGTGTAGCCAGCTGTTCACTGCCCCAGGAGTTATTTGTACTTTATAAATCTAATTGATTACCACATGTTAGCTTGACCAAAAATAAAAATGTAAAATGGGCAGACCTAGGGGAGAAAGTCATGAGATGGGAGAAACAAACAGAACTGGAACTGTCAGGACAGGGAATACAAATGCAGAAATTGAATTGGGTAACTCAGACCAACCCAGCTGTGCACTTATATTCTTGTGAAGACAGCTGATAGACACTCCTACTGAAGGAGGAAGAAAACGCCTTGCGAGATATACCAGAGACTCTCTGGTTGACAGGAAACTCAGATGTAGGATTCATTCGTACAGCAGGGCCAGTTAGTATCACACCAAAGTCAGCATTTAGACCACAAAAGAGACAGTATCCATTAAGAAAAGATGCAGAGGCAGGGATAAAGCCTATTATAGCAGCATTACTTAAAGAAGGGGTACTAGTAGAATC
The DNA here is from genome assembly GCF_019279795.1 of Protopterus annectens. Classification (NCBI taxonomy): domain Eukaryota; kingdom Metazoa; phylum Chordata; order Ceratodontiformes; family Protopteridae; genus Protopterus; species Protopterus annectens. The sequence continues at coordinate 53,049,363 of NC_056739.1, read as the reverse complement.
TCCCAATTCACCATGCAACACACCCTTATTTCCAGTTAAAAAAGCCAATGGAGAGTGGCGTATGGTCCAGGATTTACAAGCAGTAAATGACGCAGTAATACCAAGGGCATCCATAGTGCCAGATCCACATACCCTGTTAAATGACTTAAAACCTCAACTAAAGTCGTTTTCTGTGGTAGACATTAGCAATGCATTCTTTTCAATACCGAAACACCATGATAGCCAGTACTGGTTTGCATTTACATTTCAGGGAAAAAGATACACATATACACGCCTACCACAGGGATATTGTGAAAGTCCAATGATATTCTCACAAGAAATGGCAAGCAACTTGGCGGGATTCAACCCACCAAAAGGTAGTCACATTTTACTTTATTTTGATGACATTTTGTTGGCGGCCCCCACCCTGCAGGATTGTAGGGAAGATACCATAGCACTTCTACGATTTTTAGCCGCTGAAGGACATAAGGTAAACAAAGACAAACTGCAGCTCTGGAAAAAACAGGTTAAATACCTAGGATATGTAATATCCAAGGAAGATAGAACATTAGATGAGGACAGAAAAGTGGCAATTTTGCAAGCACCGAAACCCACTACCAAGAAGGAAATGATGTCCTTCCTGGCTATGACTAATTTTTGTCGAAGCTGGATTCCAAACTATGCCTTGGAAACTGCACCCTTAACTGACCTTATATATAAGATGCCTATGGCAGCGCAGGATTTGTTACAATGGACACCAGAGGCAGAATCTGCCTTTTGTAAACTGAAGCAATTAATAGCTTCCTCACTAGTTCTGGGATTGCCAAACTATCATAAACGTTTTTTCCAGACTGTAGATTGCAAGCAGGGTTATATGACATCAGTACCAACACAGCAACATGGGGATAAGCAACGTCCCATTGTTTACTATTCATCACAGCTGGACCCAGTGGCACGGTCCTTACACCACTGTGTACAGGCAGTAGTCACAGCAGCAATGGCACTAGAGGCTTCAGCCTCAGTAGTCTTATTTCACCCTCTCACTTTGAGGGTACCCCATGCAGTCACAATTATTTTATTGCAAGAAAAGGTGGCGTATCTATCCCCTGCTAGGCATCTCTCCTGCATGACTATATTGTTGAGCCAACCTCATATGACAATTGAACGATGTACGACTTTGAACCCTTGTACTCTGCTCCCAACTCCTGCAGACGGCACACCGCACTGCTGCCTGCAGGAGATCGAGCAAAAGACATTACCTAGAAAAGATCTCATGGATGTCCCCTTGGATGATGCCGAGGTGACATACTATGTGGACGGCTCATGCAAGAGGGGTCCTGCAGGACAGAACCTAGTAGGGTATGCAGTAGTTTCTGATATTGAGGTTGTAGAAGCAAAGTCCTTACCGCACAATTTATCTGCGCAAGCAGCAGACCTGATTGCCCTGACATGGGCATGTACTTTAGAAAAGGGTAAATGTGTAAATATTTTTACTGATAGCCAGTACACTTTCTCCACTGTACATGTATTTGCACAACAGTGGAAAAACCGGAGAATGATAACAGCTACTGGCAAACCTATAAATCATGCACAGTTTATTTTAGATCTTTTAGAATCTATTCAGTTACCTCAAAAAGTGGCCATTTGCAAATGTACAGCTCACACCAAGCAACAAGATAGGATTTCAAAAGGTAATGCAAGAGCTGATACAGCTGCGAAACAATCAGCTACAGAAGTATTTCTTTTAAATGAGGAATTAAAACCCTCTGAAACTTTGAATCTAGATATGTTAAAAATAATGCAGATACTCACTATGCAAGCTAAAAAACAACGATGGATGAACCGAGGAGCAATCCTCGAAAAGGGGCTGTACATCTCTAAAGAGGGAAAACCGATATTACCCTCTAATTTGTTTCGCTATGTGGCATTGTTGAGCCATGGGCAGTGCCATGTCTCAGCAGGGGGGGTGGTACAGCTAGTGAACCAAGTGTTCACAATGTACGGATTTACAAACTACTCTAAGGCCAGCTTCGAGAGAAAAATTGCACAGGATACTAAGGATAATCACAAGGCTTTCTTTAGTTATGATAGGAACCTGGGCGGGAATTCCCAGATATGCTCAGAATTAGTCCAAAATGACAAAAAATACACCAAACCCACAGACATTGCCAACATCCTAGCTGACAGGTTCAGCGCAAAATTCTCCCCCCTTCCCACCAAAAGGGCAAATATCTATCCCAGCAGAGTGCTGCCCCCCTGACATCTCAGATGCTCAGGTAAGAGCTGCCCTCTCCAAAGCAAAAAACACAGCATCAATGTGACCAGACGGTGTCCCGGGCTGCATCCTACATGAACTCCAAGAAGAGCTAAACCCAAACATAAAACTACTGTTCAATCTCAGCCTTACTACAGGATATGTACCCAAAGAGTGGCGTACAGCAACAGTGGTCCCTCTCCACAAAGGTGGTGCCCCAACGGATCCTGGAAACTATCACCCCATAAGCCTGACTAGCTTGGTCTGCAAAGCTATGGAAAGGATCATCATGGACCTCATAAATAAAGATATTGGGGACCTACAGACACTGGATCCTACCCAGTTCAGCTTTGTTAAGGGCAGATCCTGCCTCTTAAACCTGGTCAATTTCTTTGAAATAGTCACCAAGGCCATTGACGAGGGGAAGGTGGTCCACACAGCCTACCTGGACCTTGCAAAAGCCTTTGATACAATACCCCACTCGGGCATTATAGATAAGCTCACCAGCTTAAATATAAACCCCTATATCACTAGATGGGTTGCAAACTGGCTCAATTACAGAACCCACATGGTTAGAATTGCTGGAGCCATGTCAGACTCCAAACCAGTTACAAGTGGCATCCCACAAGGCTCTCCTGGGACCTCTCTTGTTCGGTATATATTTTTCGGAGGTACAGGCCAACATGGAAGGACTGTGGCTGACCAAGTTTGCAGATGACTGCAAACTGGGTGCCATAATCGACTCTCCAGCCGACACAAGCATCCTCCAAAAGGGCCTCATAGAAACAGACAACTGGTGCCAGAGCCATGGCCTCAAGCTAAATGCCAAAAAGTGTATAGTCATCTCCTTTGGCAAAAACAAAGTGCCCACAAATTACCACATAGGTGGTAATCCATTAAGTACAGAAGAAGTAATTAGGGACCTGGGGACCCAAGTTGATAGCAATCTCTCATTTGACAACCACATGGCCAAAGTGGTTAGAAAAACATTTTATATAGCCCACCTAATCATGAAGGGATTCACATCTAGATCATGGGGGTCATCGTGCCTCTTTACTCATCCCTCATCAGGCCCATAATTGAGTACAATGCCCCTTTTGGGCTGTACCTTACCAGACACCTGCAGCAACTGGAAAGACCCCAAAAGTACCTCACCAAGAGGATCAAAGGGCAGAAACAGATGCCATATGCTGCCTGGTTAAAGAAACTCCAACTCTACTCAGTGGCATACCACCTGCTCAGAGGCGATCTGTGCCTGACATATAAAGCCATGTCCAACCCTGAATTAATGGACATGCTGCACCTCAGAAAATCCAAATCCCATCAAGCTACAAGCTCGGGAGACTTGAACCTCAGCACTGAAATAAATAGGACATGCTGGAGGGACAGATTCATAACCCAGAGGCTCCCTTCACTCTGGAATAAAATCCCAGTCCAGGTTAGGCAGAGTCCCTCATTGACTCTCTTCAAGAGGAATCTTGATGAGTGGATGGGAGATCATAGGTTTACCCCGGGTATCACTTCTGTGTCACTGTTAGACAGAGGGCACAGTATACTAACCTCGAAAAAGGGCATAGCAAAATTAATTTAAAATGGGTGGCGAAAGCCAAACACACTCTTGCTAGGCTTATAAATGCCCTAGGGCAGATAGCCTAGTATGAACCTATGAACCTATGAGCCTATGAACTCAAAAAAATTTTGTTTAATGTGTCAGATTTGTAACAAACATCATGCACAAGGGGTGATAAAGGCCAAGCAAGGGAGTTTTCCCACACCACCATATCCATTTCACACTATCTGTATGGATTTCATAGAATTGAACAAATGTGAGAACAAAAAGTATTGCCTTGTCATTATAGATATGTTTTTTAGGTGGGTGGAAGCCTTTCCAACCAAAAATCCAGATGCAGCTACAGTGGCAAAAATACTTGTCAAGGAAATTATTCCTAGGTTTGGCATTCCGGAAAGAATCTACAGTGACAAGGGTACACACTTTCTAAATCAAACCATACAGCAGTTGAGTAAGTATTTTGGTATTTCTTTAAAAAATCATTGTGCATATCATCCGCAGTCTGCGCGGCTGGTTGAAAGGCATAATGGTATACTGAAAAGCAAATTGAGGAAATTAATAGCTGAGGCAGGAAAAACTTGGTTGTACTGTTTACCCCTGGCACTGTTGAACATGCGAACTGTCCCCACAGCAAAAGGATTGACTCCTTTTGAAAAGCTGTTTGGAAGGGCTTATTATACGCCCTAGTGGAAACTTCTCATGTCATCAGACCAGGAAGCTGAGTTTACACTAGCTGAATATATGAAAAAGTTGTTGAGTTCTAAACATCTGTTGCAGTCTAATTCTGTTTCAGACCAAAAACGAACAGAAACATCGGAAGTGACAGTGATGCCAGGGGACTGGGTATGGATTAAAATAGTGAACCGAAAAAACTGTGCATCGCCGAGGTGGGAAGGTCCCTACCAGGTGCTTCTTTCTACACCTACTGCAGTCAAGACAGCAGAACGAGCTTTGTGGATACACCTGATGCACTGCAAGCTGGTAAAAAACTTTGAGTTGGACAAAGACCTTACCTCTCCATCGAGACCTTAAGCACAAAAGTCTGGCTACAAAGGGGGGTCAGATCAATAGGAACTGATCCGTCTCAAACCCAGTGAAGCAATCATCAGTGCTAAAGGTCCTATAGGGCAGAGAGTAAGATCACATGTCCTAAGTGAGATGATAAAATCGAGTAAGATCCAAATACACCTACTTGGAAGAACCGGAGAAAACGGAAATGCAGAACAACCGTTTCCACAGAAATATTACATGACTATCCTGTTGACTGTACTAGTAACAATAATCTTTTTATTGTGGCCATTTCTTTTCCCAGCCATGCAAGTAGAATTAAATAAGCGTGCAGATTGGCACCCGAACTTCAATACCTACCAAGCAATCAAATATGTGTATGCTGAAACCTTTAATGTTTTGAATTGCTGGGTCTGCACAGCTCTGCCAACAGCATATGGGGGGTTGCTACTAACTTCAATTCCCCTTGCGGCTAATGAGACCTGGGAAAACCTAATTCATAAAAAGTCACAATGCACAAACTGAAGCAGATAAACACAAAAGCCAGAAGAAGTAGCTGAATTGAACCCACTCAAAGTATTGCAGGCTGCAAATCACCACACAGTTGTAGAATGCAGAATCCACTTTATTAACTTCAGACAAAAAAATCCAAGGATGAGCGCTTTCATCCAGAAAAATCTAGACTTCATCAGACAATTTACCCCACATAGTTACTTCCTTCTTATACAGTCAAAACAGGAAGTTCCACCCAGTTGTAAACTAATCAATTATGTCATTAAAAGCACAATATTTACAGTCACTGAATTTAAAAAGCAGACAAACTATACAAACTGAAAAAAGTTCATGGAACACACCACCCTAAAAACATACTATATATAAACACTGCTTCATAAAAATGACAATTTACAATAAATATTTAAATATGCTGAATGTGTTAAAACAATAAATATGTGTGATTAAATACTAAAAACTAGATATAGTAGAAAATGTTAAGAGAAATAAATACACTTAACATAAATACTGAACATGTGATATTAAAATGTTAAAATGTTAAAATGCATAATGGAATATATATATATATATATATATATATATATATATATATATATATATATATGCATATATATATATATATATATATATATATATATATATATATATATATATATACACACACACACACACACACACACACACACACACACACACACACACACACACACACATATTTTATCTTTCTAGTGTCTTTAGTTTTAAAATTGGGCTAATTGAAATATGCTCATTCAAGCCTGGCCAGTTCCCTGCATTCAAACGTAATTTCCAGTATAATTCTCTTTTCTCAAGTAATAGTGACCATGCACCACCCCTCATGTTGGTAATGATATTGTCTATAATAAAAAATTGAAACTTATGGTCCTTATACTCCATAACATGTTTGCTAAGAGAATTTGTTTCTTTTTTATTCCTTATATCATATAGGTGTTTGTATATGCGATTTTTTAACTTTCTATCAGTCTTGCCTATGTAAAAGCAAGAACAGCTGGTACACGTGGCACAGTAAATCACTTTCTCTGAATTCCAGTTGTATTTCTGATTGATCCTGATTTCAATATTATTAATGTCAAAAATATTGCCTTCTTTAATGTAACTGCAATAGTTACATCTGCCACATTTGTTCATAGAACCTGACCTGTGGTTTGGGTAAGAGTTACTTCTCTCAAATATGTTTTTCATATTCTTGCCCTTCCTATATACTATAATAGGTTGCGGTCCTATTAGTGGTCTGATGTTCTTATGTCTCAAAATAAACCAGTTTTGTGTTAAGATGTTTCTTACTATGTAACTATCTTGAGTGAATACAGAGATGAAAGAAGTCTTATAATCATTCTTACTTGCTACGTTGTCAGTTTCTTGGTTACTGGTGAAAGGCCCACTGTCAGTCATACTACAAGAAAGTAAAGGTACATAAAACCCACGCTCTCTCTTGTTAAACACCTCAATCATTATATCACTAATGAACTTACAAGGATAGCCTCTTTTTTCAAACATATTTTTCAAGTTGTCACATTCATCTAAACATTCATCAATGCCAGATACCATACGGGCTGCACGCACAAACTGTCCCTTAAATTCATCAGTACCAGATACCATACGGGCTGCACGCACAAACTGTCCCTTAACTGTTGCTTTCTTTTGTGTGACTGGGTGTGTACTAGAAAAATGCAATAGTGAGTTTGAATATGTGCTTTTCCTAAAGATTTTTTTAAAGATTTTTGAAACAAACCTCTTATTTTCATAATCCTTTTCCAGAAAGACGTCTAAAAAGGAAATTTTGTCAAGGTCTCTGGTGTAGGTGAACTTTAGAAATTCTGTGGTGGTTCCAATATAACTTATAAAATCATCAAAGCATTAACAGGTCCATCCCACAGAACAAACATATCATCCAAAAACCTGGTGTAAAATTTGATGTGCTCAAAATAACATGAAGAAAAAAAAAATTCTTCTCCCATTGCCTAACTACAATATTTGCATATAAACCACCACATGCAGTCCCTATAGCCACCCCTTCTTATTGTAAGTAAATTTCTTTGTTAAACAAAATGAAATTGTTTTTAAGGACAATTTCCATCAGTTGTGAAAAGACCAAGGTCTGGAAGTGTGAGATATCTTTTTCATATAAGAAATCTGTAAACCACTCCAAACCAATTGTGTGAGGTATGACTGAATAAAGGTCCTTAATATTGATAGTAATAAAAACAAAAGTGTCCTTGAAAGGTATCTCATCCATAGCTTGTAAGAAGCTCCAGTAATCCTTGCAGATAGTGTCTCACTCAATATGTATTCTTTTAACTTCTTGTCCAGATATCTTGCAAGGGGTGGGTAATGGACCCCTTGGAGTCTACTATGGGTCGCATGGGTGGTTGGCTAAGATTTTTATGCAATTTTGGCAGCCCAAACATGACTGATATTTTACGGCAGGGAACAGAGAGAAAATTAAGCACATCAATAGAAATTGAACCCTCTATAAATAAATCTTGGAGTTCATTCCTTATATGCTGGTAAGAAGTGTTCAGTAATTAAAAATTAAGAGACTTCAGCTTGACAATGCTTATTTTAGAGAATGTATTAAGGACAATATAGTGCCAAAAGGTTTAGGAATGTGGCACTACCCTAATGGGGTTACAGTACAATTCTGAACTATTTAAAGAGCTAGTTGCTTTATTTGATAGACATGGCATAGAATATATGCATTTGATAGTAGAACATAATGATGTTTTAATTAATGAATTATCTGTTTCTGTTTCAGATATTGATAAAAGCATTTGTGAACATTTGCATTATGAACAACACAAATTTGAGCAGGTGAGAATTTTTAAGAGTATGGAGCATCTAGTAAGTTCTATTAAACTTCATAAAACTAAGAAACTGAATAGGGACAGAAATGATTATAGTAATGGCCTGGCATATCCCAGACCTCCCCCTTCCCAGGAATGGGGCAAAAGATATACTAATTCTAATGGGAATTCTGGAAACAGTAGCAGCAATGTTATTGATTCTGACAATCTTTCAACTAGTAACGCTGGTCAGGTTTTTTTAGACATGGAAGAGTTTCCCCCCCTGAGACGCTCAGAGCGTCTGAGGAACAAAGGTCCCCAGGGGAACAACAATTGGGATATGGCCCCAATGAACAGGAACAGCCATTGGAACAGGGGAGGGATGGTGAACAGAGGGGGGAAGAGGTACCAGTCCAGGAACAACAGCCTGTAAATGTGACTTTAATTAACTTGTTGCATACACCACCAAACAATTTAGGTGATGATATGGACCATTTACTCCCACCCTGCCACATAGTTACCAACACTTTAGGTGACTTTAATGAGTATAATTTTTCCACTATTGCTGTTAATTCTGAACACTGTGATTTATTTGCCAAAGGATTCACCTTTGTACCCCCACAGCCCCTAAATGTTTTTAATACTCTTATGGATTTAAGAATGTATACACGTAAGTTGAACTTGAACATTCTTTTTAAAAACTCTGCACCTGGTTCCTTTGTCAACCCTTTAGCCATCTCTAGTACATACAACCCCCCCACTTCATCCCATTGTCCAACTTTTTGAAAATATGTGTGAGTTAGATATACGTAACTCTAAGCTTTCTAGTAGGAACTCTGACATGAATGAGAGAAAGGTAATGGATGAAATAAAACTCTTTTCACAAAATGTTAGAATTATGAAACCTGATAAAGGTGGAGGTGTTGTCTTGATGGACCATGAGGACTATAACAAGAAAATGTTTTGTATTCTAGAAGGAAAAGCGTATTTAAGGTCATCCATTAATGAACTGAACACTTCTTATCAGCATATAAGGAATGAACTCCAAGATTTATTTATAGAGGGTTCAATTACTATTGATGTGCTTAATTTTCTCTCTGTTCCCTGCCCTAAAATATCAGTCATGTTTGGGCTGCCAAAATTGCATAAAAATCTTAGCCAACCACCCATGCGACCCATAGTAGACTCCAAGGGGTCCATTACCCACCTCCTTGCAAGATATCTGGACAATAAGTTAAAAGAATACATATTGAGTGAGACACATATCTGCAAGGATTCATGGGGCTTTTTACAAGCTATGGATGAGATACCTTTCAAGGACACTTTTGTTTTTATTACTATTGATATTAAATACCTTTATTCAATCATACCTCACACAATTGGTTTGGAGTGGTTTACAGATTTCTTATATGAAAAAGACATCTCACACTTTCAGACCTTGGTCTTTTCACAACTGATGGAAATTGTCCTTAAAAACAATTTCATTTTGTTTAACAAAGAAATGTACTTACAACAAGAAGGGGTGGCTATGGGGTCTGCATGTGGTGGTTTATATGCAAATATTGTAGTTAGGCAATGGAAGAAGAAATTTCTTTTTTCTTCATGTTATTTTGAGCACATCAAATTTTACACCAGGCTTTTGGATGATATGTTTGTTCTGTGGGATGGACCTGTTAATGCTTTGATGATTTTATAAGTTATATTGGAACCACCACAGAATTTCTAAAGTTCACCTATACCAGAGACATTGACAAAATTTCCTTTTTAGATGTCTTTCTGGAAAAGGATTATGAAAATAAGAGGTTTGTTTAAAAAATCTTTAGGAAAAGCACGTATCCAAACTCACTATTGCATTTTTCTAGTACACACCCAGTCACACAAAAGAAAGCAACAGTTAAGGGGCAGTTTGTGTGTGCAGCCCGTATGGTATCTGGTATTGATGAATGTTTAGAGGAATGTGACAACTTGAAAAATATGTTTCAAAAAATAGGCTATCCTTGTAAGTTCATTAGGGATGTAACGATTGAGGTGGTTAACAAGAGAGAGCGTGGGTTTTATGTACCTTTACTTTCTTGTAGTATGACTGACAGTGGGCCTTTCACCAGTAATCAAGAAACTGATTATGTTGCAAGTAAGAATGATTATAAGACTTCTTTCATCACTGTATTCACTCAAGATAGTTACATAGTAAGAAACATCTTAACAAAAAACTGGTCTATTTTGAGACATGACAAGAACATCAGACCACTAATAGGACCGTAACCTATTATAGTATATAGGAAAGGCAAGAATATGAAAAACATATTTGAGAGTAGTAACTCTTACCCAAACCACAGGTCGGGTTCTATGAACAAATGTGGCAGATGTAACTATTGCAGTTACATTAAAGAAGGCAATATTTTTGACATTAATAATATTGAAATCAGAATCATTCAGAAATACAACTGTAATTCGGAGAAAGTGATTTACTGTGCCATGTGTACCACCTGTTCTTGCTTTTACATAGGCAAGACTGATAGAAAGTTAAAAAAATCGCATATACGAACACCTATATGATATAAGGAATAAAAAAGAAACAAATTCTCTTAGCAAACATGTTATGGAGTATAAGGACCATAAGTTTCAATTTTTTATTATAGACAATATCATTACCAACATGAGGGGTGGTGCATGGTCACTATTACTTGAGAAAAGAGAATTATACTGGAAATTACGTTTGAATGCAGGGAACTGGCCAGGCCTGAATGAGCATATTTCAATTAGCCTGATTTTAAAACTAAAGGCACTAGAAAGATAAAATGTGTGTGTGTGTGTGTGTGTGTGTGTGTGTGTGTGTGTGTGTGTGTGTGTGTGTGTGTGTGTGTGTGTGTGTGTGTGTATGTATATATATATATATATATATATATATATATATATATATATATATATATATATATATATATATATATATATATATATATATATATATATATATATATATATATATATATATATATATATATATATATATATATATATATATATATATATATATATATATATATATATATATATATATATATATATATATATATATATATATATATGCAAAAAACCAAGTCCCAATAGAAGAATAAATTGTATAAACGAACCCAAAAAGCCAAACGTAGTGTGTAGCGTCGTTATAAATCCAAAAAATATAAGCAAGCGTTAGATAACGCAAACACTCTTGATGGAAAGAAACTAGCTGGATAAAGAAATACCTTGTGGTTGCTAAACACACGCTGTAAAACCATTAAACAAAGAATCCACCATCCAAACGTAGTATGTAGCGTGTTTAAAAGTTCACGAGGTAGACAAGCGTTAAATAGCGTAAGCCCTCGTAGTAAATGAATGCTCGCTGAATGAAAGATAAAAACGGCTGAGCATTATCTGTTTGCACGGAACAACAACCTACTATCCCTTGGATTACAACAAAAATGAACTTTGGCGTGCATTACTGAAAACTCCGTGGTGGTTTCTGTTCAATGCTCTAATTATTTTGCGTTCAGCAACAACACAATATCTTTCATTCAGCGAGCATTCATTTACTACGAGGGCTTACGCTATTTAACGCTTGTCTACCTCGTGAACTTTTAAACACGCTACATACTACGTTTGGATGGTGGATTCTTTGTTTAATGGTTTTACAGCGTGTGTTTAGCAACCACAAGGTATTTCTTTATCCAGCTAGTTTCTTTCCATCAAGAGTGTTTGCGTTATCTAACGCTTGCTTATTCTTTGGATTTATAACGACGCTACACACTACGTTTGGCTTTTTGGGTTCGTTTATACAATATATATATATATATATATATATATATATATATATATATATATATATAGATATATTTCCTCCATTATGCATTTTAACATTTTAACATTTTAATATCACATGTTCAGTATTTATGTTAAGTGTACTTATTTCTCTTAACATTTTCTACTATATATAGTTTTTAGTATTTAATCACACATATTTATTGTTTTAACACATTCAACATATTTAAATATTTATTGTAAATTGTCATTTTTATGAAGCAGTGTTTATATATAGTATGTTTTTAGGGTGGTATGTTCCATGAACTTTTTTCAGTTTGTATAGTTTGTCTGCTTTTTAAATTCAGTGACTGTAAATATTGTGCTTTTAATGACACAATTGATTAGTTTACAACTGGGTGGAACTTCCTGTTTGGACTGTATAAAGAGGAAGTAACTATGAGGGGTAAATTGTCTGATGAAGTCTAGATTTTTCTGGATGAAAGGGCTCATCCTTGGATTTTTTGTCTGAAGTTAATAAAGTGGATTCTGCATTCTACAACTGTGTGGTGATTTGCAGCCTGCAATACTTTGAGTGGATTCAATTCAGCTACTTCTTCTGGCTTTTGTGTTTAAAACCTAATTCATGACATCATGACACATGAAATGTCACATCAAAAGATAAAGTAGCATTGCACTTGTCTATTCGTCGGAAGGGAACCGTATATTTTTATAAGAATGATACAGTCAAGGTAGGATGAATCTATTGCAATGTAACAGTTCCCTATAGATGCAACACTAAATCTAATAACATTGAATCCTATTGCAACATGAGCTATGACTCATTTGTCGAACTGATGCATAGGACACTCGAAGAAGTAAAACATGATACTGTCCTCTACAAACAACTGTCTATAATCGACAAAAAAATGTTTCACGCAGGACAAGGGTATGTTTATAGTAAAGTTACTACTAAAGTGGAAGATTGTTACTTTATATGCGGAAGAAAAGCATATAAATGGCTACCCGAAAACTGGTCCGGTAGCAGTTTTTTGGGGTACCGGGTTCCGGCCATACGACACACAGCAATTTTACCTCAAGGGAAAATTTGGAATGCCAGAGAAATCAAGAAGCCTGTCAATCCAGTGGGGCAAATCAATGTACCCTGGAAATATCATCATGACCTAGGCCCTGGGAATAAAAACGGACTGTTGCACATGGATCTGGGTGATACCGTCATATCGTGGGCAGGCATACTACCAACATATGGAGCAATGAAATCAGTCTGGGAACTGAGAAATTTGTCTAAACTTCTCGAAATAATGAGTAATGCAACCTTTTCCACCCTAGAATTAATAACCGATGAACTGACCACCATGAGAACAGTGGTGCTTCAAAATCGTATGGCTCTTGACTTCACCCTAGTGGCGAAAGGAGGTATGTGTGCTTTAATCCAGGAGGAGTGCTGTTCATAAATTCCTGACTACAGACACAAGATAGACAACCATCTTGAAGTAATTCAGCAAGTGTCGGCCATGACCAAACCAGGAACAAATCCATTGACGGACTTTTTTCAGAAATGGTTCGGGGGTTGGGGTAGCATCCTGATGAACATTCTGATTGCCATCTGTGCACGGATAACCTTACTGTTGGTGTGTGGGTGCTGCTGCTTCCCCTGTGTGAAAGGACTAGTTAAGAATATTGTAGACACTTCAATTTCAGAAACCTTGTACCAGGATGCTGAACACGAAGAATTGCTAAAAAACTGAAAGATGCTTTCACAAGCTTAAACTAAATGACTCTTTAACTGCAAATCCTAAGTAGGAAAAGGTTAAGGGAAGAAAAACTGTTTATGCTTGTCTTGAAAGTAAAACTGTTTATGCTTGTCTTGAAAGTAAAACTGTTTATGCTTGTTTTGAAAGTAAAACTGTTTATGCTTGTTTTAAAAATAGAATAAAGTATTAAAGGGGGGACATGTTAGAAAAATGCATAATAGCAATATGCATGCTTAGTGCATTAAAGGCTTAAAAGGGTTAATACATTTATTCTGTTCATATTGTCTGAATCTGCACAACTACTAGAGACATTTTGATTCTGCTTATGCCATGAAAATATGTGCAGCTACTAGAAACTTGATAAGAGACATTTTATTCTGCTTATGCCATGTGAAAATGTGCAGCTGCTAGAAGCCTTGATAAAGAAAACAATGGATGTTTGAAAACCTAACCGTAGTCAGCATTACTTGTACCAAATCTAGAAATGTACCTTGAATCTAGACAAAATGTAACACATACATTAGAACTGTACAATTGAAGAATTGAAGAACCAAGGAGGGCTAAAATAAGCCCAAGGCCAGGTTGTTTTTCTTAAATGTTTTTGCAAGACAGCAATAATCTGATGATGTCAGCAATAAGCCTGGTAACATTTTCTGTGTAACATACAGAAAGCTGTGTTCAACTACGTCAGCAGTAGACTTAGTACATTTTCTATGTGACATGAAGAGAACTGTATAAGAATAACATACTGATTTCCAGAAAATCAGATAAACCTTGTACCTACATGCTTTGTCTCCTTGCTGCAAGTAATAAAGGATGCCTTGCTTGAATCTAACGTGCATTGGTCTTTGAAGTTATTCTTTTACATTAGCCCATTCATACAGTATATTACTAACCTAGGTTAGGTGGCTCATGATCTGTTACAGTATATTACTAACCTAGGTTACCCTATTCATGCAGTATATTACTAACCTAGGATAGCCTATTCATACAGTATATTACTAACCTAGGTTTGTTGGATAATATTCTGTACAGTGTATTACTAATCTTGGTTAGCCTGTTCATACAGTATACAAACCTATGTTAGCCTATTCATACAGTATATTACTAACCTACGTTAACTGGCTAATTTTCTGTATAGTATATTACTAACCTAGGTTAGCCTATTCATACAGTATATTACTAACCTAGGTTAGCTGGCTCACATTCTGTACAGTATAACTTATATTCTATACAGTATTACAACCTTTCTGTGTTGGAGGGAAGCCTTCTAGCTTATCAGTGGGAGTGGTAAGCACTAGGTAACCGGTCTACCCATAAGGAGTGGTTCTGGCCCAGAATTTGTAGTTATTGGCCATTTGGGCGGTCTTCCATCTCTCTCAACTTTCTGATTTGAAGGCCTGCATTTGCACTTGTTTCTCTTCTGTAACTCCTGGGCCCATCTCATTTGCTCACTCAAAAAAAAAAAAAAAAATTATCTGCTTTTACTGTATTTGTGTTTCTTCCTACTTTATTTTGCTTTTGCGTCATCCTAAAAGTACTCAATTGTATTTATTACTGCTTGGTGTAACTCATTCTAAGCCTTTTAGTTTAAGCACTTGGCTTCAGACCAGTTGTTTTACATTAAAAGGGTTTGTGGTCTGCACTCTTGTGGGAGGAGAGGCTGGACTTTGCCCTTCTAGCTGGGAATTTCTGGTTAAAGGCTTATAGTGCCTGCATATTTAAACTGCTTCTTACTGAAATTGGTAAACCTTGTTTTCTGTAGCATAGACTAGATCCAGGCCTGCTGAATCTAGCTTTGTTTGCATAACTTGAGCACTAATCCAGGCATTCTTTAAAGTATTAAATTGTATTTATTACTGCTTGGTAGTAACTTGATTAAAGTGTAGCTGTCATTCTAAGTCTTTTGGATTAAGCACTTGGGCTTCAGACCAGTTGTTTTACATTAGGAAGGATTGTGGCCTGCACTGTGGTGGTAGGACAGGTAGTTTACATCCTTCTAAGTTGGGAACTGCTGATTGAGGACTCAGTGTCTGTTATTCTAAAAGTGTATTAATTCTGGTTTAAGCACTTGGGCTTCAGGCCATTTGTTTTACATTAAGAAGGTTTGTGGTCTGCACTGTAGTGGCAGAACAGGTAGCTTACATCCTTCTAAGGTGGGAAATGCTGATTGAGGGCTCAGTGTCTGTTATTCTAAAAGTGTATTAATTCTGGTTTAAGCACTTGGGCTTCAGGCCAGTTATTTTACATTAAAAGGGTTCGTGGTCTGCACTCTTGTGGGAGGAGAGGCTGGACTCTGCCCTTCTGAGCTGGGAATTTCTGGTTAAAGGCTTATAGTGCCTGCATATTTGAACTGCTTCTTACTGAAATTGGTACACCTTGTTTGCTGTAGCATAGACTAGATCCAGGCCTGCTGTATCTAGCTTTGTTTGTATAACTTGAGCACTAATCCAGGCATTCCTTAAAGTATTCAATTGTATTTATTACTGCTTGGTAGTAACTTGATTAAAGTGTGCTATCATTCTAAGTCTTTTGGATTAAGCACTTGGGCTTCAGGCCAGTTGTTTTACATTAAGAAGGTTTGTGGTCTGCACTGTAGTGGCAGAACAGGTAGCTTACATCCTTCTAAGTGGTGAACTGCTGATTGAGGGTTCAGTGTCTGTTATTCTAAAAGTGTATTAGTTCTGGTTTAAACACTTGGGCTTCAGGCCAGTTATTTTACATTAAGAAGGTTCGTGGTCTGCACTCTTGTGGGAGGAGAGGCTGGACTCTGCCCTTCTGAGCTGGGAATTTCTGGTTAAAGGCTTATAGTGCCTGCATATTTGAACTGTTTCTTACTGAAATTGGTACACCTTGTTTGCTGTAGCATAGACTAGATCCAGGCCTGCTGAGTCTAGCTTTGTATGCTTGTTGTTTGTTTGCTCGTTATTTCCCTGAAATGCTAATTTCACCTAAAACATGGCTTTTCAGCGCTTCTGTGGATCCCTAGTGATATCTGCATTGCTTACTGTACTTATTTGCTTGTTTCACTTGAAAGAAAGTTACTGTTTGTCATTTTTGCATTTAAGTTACCTGTAACACATTGCATTTCAGTTACCTGGCACTTGCTCACTAAAGCAATTATATAAGTCAGCACTAAAATATTAAAAGTACTACACCCTCACAAACTCCCCTTGAGTACCTCATTCCCCATTGGCCCTTTTTTCAATTATAAAGGAATTCCCAATACTATTCTAGCATGTCCAAAGGTCAGTTGTCAATCTCCTCTCTGGTCCAGCTGGTGAATCTGGGAATCTTGAGGCAATGTTACAACTGCCTCATGTACACAGACAACCCTCTCCTCCTCCCAACAAATTCCAACACATGTGAGAGATGCAACCATATAGCCATACTGGAGGCTAAGCTCTCTCAACTCAGTACTGGCAAAACCAGTCAGGAGGAGAAGGAAACCAAACTCACTACAATTCCAGTCTCACATAGACCTACCACGACAGCAAACCAAACACATAAACACACAAAAACATACTCGGAGGCTCTAAATAAAAATCTGCCTAAGCAGCAGAGACCTCCAAAGCAGACACCCAAGCAACCACTACCCCAAAACAAAACACGTGCAACACATAGCTCACAAAGCCAGTGTGCCGAACAGTCACAGCCCTTAAGGCTAAACAACACACCTGATACACTTGTAATAGGTGACTCTATCGTCAGGCACACTGATGTCCCGCTTACCAGGCTGAACAAGGAGAAGGTCACGGTGAGCTGCCTGTCGGGCGCTAGGATTCACCACATAACACAAGCACTCAGGTCAGTCCAAGGCAAGTACAAATATGACTCAGTCATTGTCCATGCTGGTGTGAATGACCTCAGACGTACCTCCCTGGACTACATGAAAAGAGACATAGAGGAGCTCTCTGAGCATGTAGCCCAGGCTGGTATGACCCTGACCTTGAGTAGCATCTTACCCTCACCAAGAATGATGCCACAATATGAAGTCAAGATGATCAATTTCAACAATTGGCTTAAGTACTGGTGTCATTCAAAGGGGATCCAATGCCTGTCAGCCTGGGATGACATGCTCGGCAAGCCACGATGCTTCACTAGGGACGGCTTGCACCTATCACCCCTGGGCTTTCGGATATTGGCAAAGGCTCTTGCTACCCTCATAGTGCCTTTTTTAGGCAAGGCTCAAAAGACAAACCCACCTCCATAGGTATCACAAGGGATAAGAAACTAAGAGTAATGCTACTCAACGCCAGAAGTCTAAACCTCAAGATGCATGCACTCAAAACTCTCCTTAGCATGGAGAACATCAATATCTGTGCAGTAACAGAAACCTGGTTCAAGGCTACTGAGAGCACCCCAGCACTACCAGGTTATACCTCATACCATGCTTTTCGGCCCCAAAACTTGGACCGAACCACAAAAGGAGGGGGAGTATCAATATTCATCAAAGATACCCACACCTCCAGGTTGGTGGCACAGCACAAAGCATCAGAGACTATCCATGTGCAAGTAACAGTGGGTAAAACTGCCTTCCAGTTTATAGCCTGCTACAGACCACCCTCCCAAACCCAGGAACCACACTCAGCCTTCCTGAGAACACTGGAAAATATGAAGGTCTCTCCAAACACTATTATATTGGGCGACTTCAACTACCCAAACATAGACTGGGAGCATTATTCTAGCTCCAACACCCTAGCCCAAAGGTTCCTAGAATTTATAAACTCAAATGCTATGGAACAACTTGTTACCACTCCCACAAGAGGGGAAAACATACTGGACCTGATCATCACCAACATGGGGACTCTATGCTCCAGACCAGAAGTGTATCCCTCACTGGTAAGATCAGACCATAAACTAATCTCACTGGATATTCACATCTCGACTCCACCCCCTGCCTTGAAAATCACAGTGAAAAACTTCTCTAAAGCAAATTTCACACTCCTCAAAACCGAGATGGAATCCTTCAAAGCCCCCGGGCCTGTGGAAAATACAACCCAGACTGCAGAATCCTTTATAAACACATTCTATGAACACGTTCAGGAATGCATGGATCAAGAAATCCCAAATAAAACCAAGAACCAATCCTCCAAAGGCAGACGTCCCGTCTGGTGGACCCCAGCCATAAACAAACTATACAATAGAAGGAGGAAGCTACTACATGATAGAGCAAAATCCCAAAAAGGGAAGGCATCTCTGATCAGTATTAGCAAAAAACTATGGGCACTCATAAAATCGTCTAAGGCTAGCTTTGAGAGAAAAATTGCACAGGGCACTAAGGATAATCACAAGGCTTTCTTTAGTTATGTTAGGAACCTGGGTGGGAATTCCCAGATATGCTCAGAATTAGTCCAAAATGACAAAAAATACACCGAACCCGCAGACATTGCCAACATCCTAGCTGACAGGTTCAGCGCAAACTTCTCCCCCACCGCCCCACCAAAAGGGCAAATATCTATCCCAGCAGAGTGCTGCCCCCCTGACATTTCAGATGCTCAGGTAAGAGCTGCCCTCTCCAAAGCAAAAAACACAGCATCAATGGGACCAGACGGTGTCCCGGGCTGCATCCTACATGAACTCCATGAAGAGCTAAACCCAAACATAAAACTACTGTTCAGTCTCAGCCTTACTACAGGATATGTACCCAAAGAGTGGTGTACAGCAACAGTGGTCCCTCTCCACAAAGGTGGTGCCTCAACGGATCCTGGAAACTATCACCTCATAAGCCCGACTAGCTTGGTCTGCAAAGCTATGGAAAGGATCATCATGGACCTCATAAATAAAGATATCGGGGACCTACAGACACTAGATCCTACCCAGTTTGGCTTTGTTAAGGGCAGATCCTGCCTTTTAAACGTGGTTGATTTATTTGAAACAGTCACCAAGGCCATTGATGAGGGGACGGTGGTCCACACAGCCTACCTGGACCTCGCAAAAGCCTTCGATACAATACCCCACTCGGGCATTATAGATAAGCTCACCAGCTTAAATATAAACCCCTATGTCACTAGATGGGTTGCAAACTGGCTCAAGGACAGAACCCACATGGTTAGAATTGCTGGAGCCATGTCAGACTCCAAACCAGTTACAAGTGGTGTCCCACAAGGTTCAGTCCTGGGACCTCTCTTGTTCGGTATATATTTCTCAGAGGTACAGGCCAACATGGAAGGACTGTGGCTGACCAAGTTCGCAGATGACTGCAAACTGGGTGCCATAATCAACTCTCCAGCCAATACAAGCATCCTCCAAAAGGGCCTCATAGAAACAGACAACTGGTGCCAGAGCCATGGCCTCAAGCTAAACGTCAAATAGTGTATAGTCATTCCCTTTGGCAAACACAAAGTGCCCACAAATTACCACATAGGTGGTGATCCATTAAGTACAGAAGAAGTAATTAGGGACCTGGGGACCCAAGTTGATAGCAATCTCTCATTTGACAACCACATGGCCAAAGTGGTTAGAAAAACATTTTATATAGCCCACCTAATCATGAAGGGATTCACATCTAGATCAGGGGAGGTCATCATGCCTCTTTACTCATCCCTCATCAGGCCCATAATTGAGTACAGTGCCCCTTTTGGGATGTACCTTACCAGACACCTGCAGCAACTGGAAAGACCCCAAAAGTACCTCACCAAGAGGATCAAAGGGCTCAAACAGATTCCATATGCTGCCTGGTTAAAGAAACTCCAGCTCTACTCAGTGGCATACCGCCTGCTCAGAGGCGATCTGTGCCTGACGTATAAAGCCATGTCCAACCTGGAATTAATGGACATGCTGCACCTCAGAAAATCAAAATCCCACTGAGCTACGCACTTGAGAGACTTGAACCTCAGCACTGAAATAAATAGGACATGCTGGAGGGACAGATTCATAATCCAGTGGCTCCCTTCACTTTGGAATAAAATCCCAGTCCAGGTTAGGCAGAGTCCCTCATTGACTCTCTTCAAGAGGAATCTTGATGAGTGGATGGAAGATCATAGGTTTACCCCGGGTATCACTTCTGTGTCACTGTTAGACAGAGGCACAGTATACTAACCTCGAAAAAGGGCATAGCAAAATTAATTAAAAATGGGTGGCGAAAGCCAAACACACTCTGGCTAGGCTTATAAATGCCCTAGGGCAGATAGCCTAGTATGAACCTATGAACCTATGTATATTACTAACCTATGTTAGCATATTCATATAGTATATTATTAACCTAGGTTAGCCTATTCATATAGTATATTACCAGCCAAGGTTAGGTGGCTCATATTCTGTACAGTATATAACTAACCTAGGTTAGCCTATTCATACAGTATATTACTAACCTAGGTTAGCCTATTCATACAGTATATTACTAACCTAGGTTAGCCTATTCATGCAGTATATTCCTAACCTAAGTTAGCCTATTCATACAATATATTACTAACCTAGGTTAACTGGCTCATATTCTGTACAGTATATTACTAAGCTCTGTTAGCCAATTCATACAGTAAGTAAATAACCAAGGTTAGCTGGCTCATATTCTGTACAGTGTATTACTAATCTAGGTTAGCCTGTCCATACAGTATATTACTAAGCTAGGTTAGGCTATTCATGCGGTATATTACTAACCTAGGTTAACTGGCTAATTTTCTGTACAGTATATTGCTAACCTAGGTTAAACTATTAATGCAGTATATTACTAATCTAGGTTAGCTGGCTCATATTCTTGTACATTTTATTACTAACCTAGGTTAGCCTATTCATACAGTATATTAGTAACCAAGGTTAGCTGGATCATATTCTGTACATTATATTACTAACCTAGGTTACCCTATTTATACAGTATATTACTAACCTAGGTTAGCCTATTCATACAGTATATTACTAACCTAGGTTAGCCTATTCATACAGTATATTACTAACCTAGGTTAGCCTATTCATACAGTATATTACTAACCTAGGTTAGCCTATTCATGCAGTATATTAGTAACCTAGGTTAGCTGGGTCATATTTATACAGTATATTACTAACCTAGGTTAGCCTATTCATACAGTATATTACTAACCTAGGTTAGCCTATTCATACAGTATATTACTAACCTAGGTTAGCCTATTCATACAGTATATTACTAACCTAGGATAGCTTATTCATACAGTATATTACTAACCTAGGTTAGCCTATTCATGCAGTATATTAGTAACCTATGTTAGCCTATTCATACAGTATATTACTAACCTAGGTTAGCCTATTCATGCAGTATATTAGTAACCTAGGTTAGCTGGCTCATATTCTGTACATTATATTACTAACCTTTACATATTATCATTGCAGGAGCCTTCCTTTGTCCTGACAGAGTGCTCTTCAACTATCTGGATATATACAGAGCTAAGTATATTTTTTCTGGCACTTCAGATTTGTGCACTCATAACTGCTGCTTGACTAATGTTATATCATTGCTGGCTGACTTCATAGTTGTGCACTGCTATTATTGCTTCACTGTATGGTTTTTCACGTTCCTGCTGAAGGTGTTTAAATTTGGAGGATTTTTACACCAACCCATACTCTGGAATTATAGATAAACTCACTAAACTAGATATAAATCCCTGGGTTGCCAACTGGCTCACTGACAGAACCCACACTGTGAAAGTAGCAGACTCCAAATCCAACTTCAGACCAGTGACAAGTGGAGTACCACAGGGCTCAATCCTGGGTCCTCTCCTGTTTGGTATCTACTTCTCTGAAGCACAGGCTAACACAGAAGGTCTTTTGCTAATGAAGTTTGCAGATTACTGCAAACTAGGAGCCATAATTAAAACTCCAAAAGATGTGGACATCCTACAAAAGGGCCTCGCTGACACAGATGCCTGGTGTCAAAGCCATGGCCTCAAGCTCAATGCCAAAAAGTGCATTGTCATCCCTTTTGGTAAAAACTCTGTACCCATGAACTACCACATAGGCAGTAGTCTACTTAACACCAAAAGTGTGATAAGAGACCTTGGGACACAGGTGGACTGTAGTCTCTACTTTGATAATCACATTGCCACAGTAGTCAGGAAATCCTTCTACGTGGCACACTTCATCACAAAAGGTTTCTCATCCAGGAAAAAAGAGGTCATTGCTCCCCTCTACTCATCACTCATTAGACCCAATATAGAGTACAATGCCCCTTTTGGTATGTACCTTACAAGACATCTACAACAACTGGAAAGGCTGCAGAAATATCTCACAAAGAGGATTACTGGCATCAAACAGATGCCCTACGCAGACCATCTCAAAAAACTGCAGCTTTACTCCATTGCATATCACCTACTCAGAGGCGATCTCTGCCTAACACACAAAGCTATGTCAAACCCAGAGCTTTTAGACATGGTCCATTTAAAGAAATCCCAATCTCTATGAGCTACATGCTCTAGGGACTTAAACCTTGTTTACAATAAACAGAACATGCTGGAGGGATAGATTCCTGTCGCAGAGACTTCCCATACTCTGGAACAAACTAACTATCTATATCAAACAAAGCTCCTCATTAGCACTCTTCAAGAAAAATCTTGATGATTGGATGGGAGATAGGAAATTCACCCTGGGGATCACTTCTGTGGCTCTGCTCGACAGTGGCACAGGAAAATAATTTTCTTGTGTGGCGAAAGCCAGGGTACCTTTTGGCTAGAATTATATAGGCCCTAGGGCCAATAGCCTAGTACCTACCTATGAACCTATGAACAGAACATGTCTGTTAATGTCACAATACAAAGTAGTTAGAACCCTCAGTATCACTGAACATGCCTGTAAATGTCATAACACAATGTAGTTAGAAAACTCAGTATTACTGAACATGTCTGTTAATGTCATAATACTATGTAGTTAGAACACTCAGTATCACTGAACATGCCTGTTCATGTCATAATACAATATGTAGTTAGAACACTCAGTATCACTGAACATGCCTGTTCATGTCATAATACAATGTAGTTAGAACACTTAGTATCACTGAACATGTCTGTTAATGTCATAATACAATGTAGTTAGAACACTCAGTATTACTGAATATATCTGTTAATGTCAAAATACAATGTAGTTAGAACACTCAGTATCACTGAACATGTCTGTTAATGTCATAATACAATTTAGTTAGAACCGACAGTATTACTGAATATGTCTGTTAATGTCATAATACAATGAAGTTAGTACACCAAGCATCACTGAAAATATCTGGTAATGTAATAAAACAATGAAGTTACAACACCCTGCATCACTGAACATTTATCTGGTAATGTCATAATACAATGTAGTTAGAACAATCAGTATTACTGACCATGCCTGGTAATTTCTTAATACAATGTAGTAAGAACACTCTGCATCACTGAACATGTCTTTTAATGTTATAATGCAATTAAGGTAGAACACACTGCATCACTGCGGATTAAGGATATCCACACCTCTAGGTTAGTTGCTCAGCATAATGCATCCGAGATTATCCAAGTGCAACTAACTCTGGGGAAGACCACAATCCAAAGTGTAGCTTGCTACAGATCCCCCACCATGCCCCTGGATTCCCACTTCTCATTTCTCGATACACTGGAAAATATTAGGGTACAACCTAACACCCCAATAATGGGTAATATCAATAACCCCACCATTAACTGGGAAAGCTACTCATGTACCAACTCTTGTGCTCAACATTTTCTGGAATTCATAAATTCCAATGCCTTGGATCAACTTATCCACACCCCCACCAGGGGCAGCAATATACTAGACCTGGCTATTACCAACATGGGCAACTGGTGCTCCACACCAGAGGTCAATTCCTCATTGGTCAGATCCGACCACAAGCTAATCACCCTAGACATCCACATCCCTTCCCCACCTCCCATTAGGGAAACCACAGTAAAAAATTTCTCCAAAGCCAGCTTCATGCTTCTTAGGACAGAAGTGGTGAACTTCATGATACCCATGCAGATGGACAATACAGTTACGATTATTGAATCCTACACAATTGCACTTTATAAGCACTTACATGAGTGCATGGATCGTTCTATCCTCCAAAAAAAGGAAGCCAATCTGATGGTCCCCTGCCATAAACAAACTGTACAACAGAAGGAAGAAACTGTTGCAAAAGAGAGAAAAATTGCACAGGACACTAAGGATAATCACAAGGCTTTCTTTAGTTATGTTAGGAACCTGGGTGGGAATTCCCAGATATGCTCAGAATTAGTCAAAAATGACTAAAAATACACTGAACCCACAGACATTGCTAACATCCTAGCTGACAGGTTCAGCACAAACCCCCCCCTCCCCACCAAAAGGGCTAATATCTATCCCAGCAGAGTGCTGCCCCCCTGACATCTCAGATGCTCAGGTAAGAGCTGCCCTCTCCAAAGCAAGAAACACAGCATCAATGGTACCAGACGGTGTCCCGGGCTGCGTCCTACATGAACTCCAAGAAGAGCTAAACCCAAACCTAAAACTACTGTTCAATCTCAGCCTTACTACAGGATATGTACCCAAAGAGTGGCGTACAGCAACAGTGGTCCTTTTCCACAAAGGTGGTGCCTCAACGGATCCTGGAAACTATCTCCCCATAAGTCTCACTAGCTTGGTCTGCAAAGCTATGGAAAGGATCATCATGGACCTTATAAATAAAGATATTGGGGACCTACAGACACTGGATCCTACCCAGTTCGGCTTTGTTAAGGGCAGATCCTGCCTCTTAAACCTGGTTGATTTCTTTGAAACAGTCACCAAGGCCATTGACAAGGGGAAGGTGGTCCACACAGCCTACCTGGACCTCGCAAAAGCCTTCGATACAATACCCCACTCGGGCATTATAAATAAGCTCACCAGCTTAAATATAAACCCCTATGCCACTAGATGGGTTGCAAACTGGCTCAAGGACAGAACCCACATGGTTAGAATAGCAGGAGCCATGTCAGACTCCAAACCAGTTACAAGTGGCGTCCCACAAGGCTCAGTCTTGGGACCCCTCTTGTTCGGTATATATTTCTCGGAGGTACAGGCCAACATGGAAGGACTGTGGCTGACCAAGTTCGCAGATGACTGCAAACTGGGTGCCATAATAGACTCTCCAGCTGACACAAGCATCCTCCAAAAGGGCCTCATAGAAACAGACAACTGGTGCCAGAGCCATGGCCTCAAGCTAAACGCCAAAAAGTGTATAGTCATCTCCTTTGGCAAAAACAAAGTGCCCACAAATTACCACATAGGTGGTAATCCATTAAGTACAGAAGAAGTAATTAGGGACCTGGGGACCCAAGTTGATAGCAATCTCTCATTTGACAACCACGTTGCCAAAGTGGTTAGAAAAACATTTTATATAGCCCACCTAATCATGAAGGGATTCACATCTAGATCAGGGGAGGTCATCATGCCTCTTTACTCATCCCTCATCAGGCCCATAATTGAGTACAATGCCCCTTTTGGGATGTACCTTACCAGACACCTGCAGCAACTGGAAAGACCCCAAAAGTACCTCACCAAGAGGATCAAGGGGCTCAAACAGATGCCGTATGCTGCCCGGTTAAAGAAACTCCAGCTCTACTCAGTGGCATACCGCCTGCTCAGAGGCGATCTGTGCCTGACGTATAAAGCCATGTCCAACCCGGAATTAATGGACATGCTGCACCTCAGAAAATCCAAATCCCATCGAGCTACTCGCTTGAGGGACTTAAACCTCAGAACTGAAATAAATAGGACATGCTGGAGGGACAGATTCATAACCCAGAGGCTCCCTTCACTCTGGAATAAAATCCCAGTCCAGGTTAGGCAGAGTCCCTCATTGACTCTCTTCAAGAGGAATCTTGATGAGTGGATGGGAGATCATAGGTTTACCCTGGGTATCACTTCTGTGTCACTGTTAGACAGAGGCACAGTATACTAACCTCGAAAAAGGGCATAGCAAAATTAATTTAAAATGGGTGGCGAAAGCCATACACACTCTGGCTAGGCTTATAAATGCCCTAGGGCAGATAGCCTAGTATGAACCTATGAACTTATGAACCTATGAAAATCCCACGAGTGGAGGAGCTCCCTAGTCAGCCTCAGTAAGAAGCTGTGATCCCTAATAAAATCCTCCAAAGCTAGTTACAAAAACAAAATCGCCACTGATTCTAAAGACAGCCACAAAGCATTCTATAGCTATGACAAGAATCTCAATGGCAACACTCAGATCTGCATTGAGTTACAGCACAATGGCACTAAATATACAGACCCAACTGATATTGCCAACATCCTGGCAGATAGGTTCAGTGCTAACTTTACCCCCCTCTCACCCCCTAAAGAGCCCATCTCTATACCGGAAGAATGCAAAGTTCCTGTAATCATGGCTGCACAGGTAAAAACCACTCTCTCCAAAGCCAAGAACACAGCATCCATGGGAACAGACAACATCCCAGGCTGCATTCTACACAAACTACAGAATGAACTGGCACCCCACCTAAGTACCATGTTCAATCATAGCCTCCCCTCAGGCTTTGTACCTGCTGAATGGTGCACAGCGACGGTTATCCCACTCCACAAGGGGGGAGCCACCACGGACCCCGGGAACTACTGCCCCATTAGCCTGATGACCCTGGTCTGCAAGGCCATGGAACATATCATCATGGAACTTATAAACAAAGATATTGGTAATCTCCAAACTCTGGAACCCATCCAGTTCAGGTTTGTAAAAGGCAGATAATGTCTCCTAAACCTGCTAGACTTCTTTGAAGCAGTCATCAAAGCCATAGACAAGGGTAAAGTGGATTCACACAGCCTATCTAGATCTTGCCAAGGCTTTTGACACCATCCCCCACTCTGGAATTATGGATAAACTCACTAAACTAGGTATAAATTCCTATGTCACAAGATGGGTTGCCAACTGGCTCACTGCCAGAACCCACACTGTGAAAGTAGCAGACTCCAAATACGACTTCAGACCAGTGACAAGTGGAATACCACAGGGTTCAGTCCTGGGCCCTCTCCTGTTTGGTATCTACTTCTCTG
The DNA here is from genome assembly GCF_019279795.1 of Protopterus annectens. Classification (NCBI taxonomy): domain Eukaryota; kingdom Metazoa; phylum Chordata; order Ceratodontiformes; family Protopteridae; genus Protopterus; species Protopterus annectens. The sequence goes on along the minus strand of NC_056739.1, from coordinate 53,021,700 downwards.
AAGTACAGGCTAACACAGAAGGTCTTTGGCTAATGAAGTTCGTAGATGACTGCAAACTAGGAGCCATAATCGAAACTCTTAACGATGTAGACATCCTACAAAAGGGCCTCACTGAGACAGATGCCTGGTGTGAAATCCATGGCCTCAAGCTCAATGCCAAAAAGTGCATTGTCATCCCCTTTGGTAAAAACTCTGTACCCATGAACTACAACATAGGCGGTAGTATACTTAACACCGAAAGTGTGATAAGAGACCTTGGGACACAGGTGGACAGTAGTCTCTCCTTTAATAATTACATCGCCACAGTAGTGAGGAAATCCTTCGACATGGCACACCTCATCACAAAAGGTTTCTCATCCAGGAAAAAAAGAGGTCATTGTTCCACTCAAATCATCACTCGTTAGATCCATTATAGAGTACAATGCCCCTTTTGATATGTACCTCACAAGAAATCTACAACAACTGGAAAAGCCACAGAAATACCTCACAAAGTGGATTACTGGCCTCAAACAGATGCCCTACGCAGACTGTCTCAAACTCCAGCTTTAATCCATCGCATATTGCCTACTCAGAGGTGACCTCTGCCTAACATACAAAGCTATGTCAAACCCAGAGCTGTTGGACATGCTCCACTTAAAGAAATCCCAGTCCCTCCGAGCTACATGCTCTAGGGACCTAAACCTTGTCACCACAATAAACAGAACATGCCGGAGGGATAGATTCCTGTCCCAGAGACTTCCCATACTCTGGAACAAACTACCTATCTATATCAAACAAATCTCATTAGCACTCTTCAAGAAAAATCTTGACGATTGGATGGGAAATAAGAAATTCACCCCGGGGATCACCTCTGTGGCTCTGCTTGACAGTGGCACAGGAAAATAATTTTCTTGGGTGGCAAATGCCAGGGTACTTTTTTGGCTGGGCTTGTATAGGCCCTAGGGCCGATAGCCTAGTACCTACCTATGAACCTAGGTTAGCCTATTCATACAGAATATTACTAACCTAGGTTAGCCTATTCATATAGTATGTTACTAACCAAGGTTAGGTGGCTCATGTTCTGCAGAGTAAAATACCCATTTAGGTTAGATATTTCATATTCTGCACAGTAATGTTGCATGGTTATCTACTGCTTGTGAGTTATAAAATGTCAGGATAGACTTGTGCTAACAAATATACTGATTCCCCTCAATTTTCTCCTCCATCAACACTGTTCTGGTTTGTGATATTAACAGCTTCACAAGCACAACTTATGATATTTATGTCACCTCTACATCTCAGGACATTCAGTCCCAGAAACTATATAGTCATCAGTGATGAAGTGTGCATGTTAAAACTGAAAACAAGGCAGTAAAATAATACTAAACGTGAAATGAGAGAAAATCCCCCATACCTGCCAGGGCTGAAAATCTGGAAAGTGTGCACATGATCCATTCTGGAAAGGTCCTTTTCCAGCAGTGCATGTCTGTAATTCATGTAAAGCATAGACAATGGCATTTACAGCATTAAATGTTGTATAAATAAATAAGAATACTCTATCATCAAAGAAAATTTGTTTTTCTTTAGCACTTGTTAAATTTTCTGCTCCTGTACATAAGCTTGTGTCACTTTCAGAAAATATGTAAGAGGTATTATAGTTGGGCCATTTGCACTCAAAAAACTCTTCCCAGAACAGTCTTGCAAACACATCATTTGGATCATTGGATGGATGAATGCTGTACTGTAGATTCTGAAATCCAATTAATGGTTTTACAGCTGGTGTAAAGTAAAGAGTTCCTTGTAGCAACTTGTGATATTTTGGAGAATTGTATGACATAGATTCTGGCCACCAATCTAGCCCAACCCATGTAATCCCAGATATGTTTTCTTTGCTCATAAATTCAAGCAGATTTATTAGGCCTGCAGAACGAGCTGTAATAATGACTTTTGAAGCTAAGGTTTTAATCATGTCTGCTAATTTCTGATATTTATCAAATGATATGATCTGGAACAACTCAATACAGATCCCAGCATTTATCAATCTCTTCTTTAACTCCAGGGTGGACTCCTGACCAGATAAATCCATTGGAAGCAAAAGACTCACCCATGTCCACTCAAAATAAAGCAACAGTTGTATCACACCATCAAGGACTGCAAGGTTGCTTGGAATACTTCTCAGGAATGAAGGGAACTGAACACGGTCACTTAAAAGTGTCTCTTCTGTCCCATAACTGACCTGCATATAAAAATTTCAGTACAGTTTTTGAAGTGCTGTACAGTATGTCATAAAAACAGCAGAATACAAAACAATGCCAAAAGTATAAAAAAATACATTTTATTTCAAACATGATCTGTAATGTCAGCTGACTGCATAGCAACATCTTAAGACTAAACAGCCTTGGCCTGTTTAATCTGGCTTTGGAGATACATAAAACAACTGCTTGCATCTAGAGGTGAAAGCAAGCTTTGGATAGTTAAAACAAGCCATGCATAACTTGTTAGAGTATTCTACCAAGTGCTGTCTCACTTGAATCTGCTGACATCAACAAGAAAGAAACTCCTAAACAGTACTATAAGAGTATTAACAAACCAGAGTTAAACTGTACTATAAACAGGAAGTGAAAACACAGGCCAGGGAGAAATACGACTGAAGTCAGTTTTTATTTTGTAAAAGGAAACAGACAACTGCTTCACTTTTAAAGGAATATCAATGTAACTATGCATACAAAACACTTCAACTGTTCACATTTTATGACTGTATATTTCACATTACTCAAATATAACCATGATAGCAGAGACTACATTGAGCAACACTTGGAAAGTTTACTACCTAACAGGGAAACATTTTCACACAGAAGAGGAGGAAGATGAAAACCTTTAAATTCTCCATTTTTGTTTAGGTTAAACAGTGCGGCTAAAGGTGAGAATAATTATTTGCCTGTTAGTGGTGGATAGCTATGCGTTTTTAAAGGAAATGATCTCTGTTAGTGGTGCATAGCTATGCGTTTTTAAAGGAAATGATCTCTGTTAGTGGTGGATAGCTATGCGTTTTTAAAGGAAATGATCTCTGTTAGTGGTGGATAGCTATGCGTTTTTAAAGGAAATGATCTCTGTTAGTGGTGGATAGTTTAAAGGAAATGATCTCTGTTAGTGGTGCATAGCTATGCGTTTTTAAAGGAAATGATCTCTGTTAGTGGTGGATAGCTATGCGTTTTTAAAGGAAATGATCTCTGTTAGTGGTGGATAGCTATGCGTTTTTAAAGGAAATGATCTCTGTTAGTGGTGGATAGCTATGCGTTTTTAAAGGAAATGATCTCTGTTAGTGGTGCATAGCTATGCGTTTTTAAAGGAAATGATCTCTGTTAGTGGTGGATAGCTATGCGTTTTTAAAGGAAATGATCTCTGTTAGTGGTGGATAGCTATGCGTTTTTAAAGGAAATGATCTCTGTTAGTGGTGGATAGCTATGCATTTTTAAAGGAAATGATCTCTGTTAGTGGTGCATAGCTATGCGTTTTTAAAGGAAATGATCTCTGTTAGTGGTGGATAGCTATGCGTTTTTAAAGGAAATTATCTCTGTTAGTGGTGGATAGTTTAAAGGAAATGATCTCTGTTAGTGGTGCATAGCTATGCATTTTTAAAGGAAATGATCACTCTCATGTTTACTTAATTAAACACAGGTATAAAGGGATTTATGCTGGATTCATTTACGTGAATCTATCTGTGTATGTACTTGCACATGTGTATATGTACGCATGCACATGAGTGTGTCTATAATTTAGTTACTTATTCATGCAGGGGAGTAAGAGAAGGCCCCTTTTAAGTTATGACTTAGATACAGTAAGTTAGAATGCAAGCCATTAAAAGATAAGAGTATGCAGACCAGTATAAACAAGCTTAATAAAAAAGTAATTAAGGCACTTGGGTATGATTGGGCCTATGTGTGTATGAGCATATTTATGTGTGCATGTATGTGTGTACATATGCATCTTGTACATGCATGTGTATATTTGTATGTATGTATCCATGCATGAATGTCCATGTGTACACACACACACACACACACACACACACACACACACACACACACACACACACACACACACACACACACACACACACACACACACACACACACACAGACATGGGTCTATATCAGATTGGCAAAGTTTTAATACTTCGAATCACTTAAGATCGAACTTTAGTGATCAAAGTCTTAAAACTTCAAATTACTATAAAAATATTTTTAAAACAAAAAACATAAAACCTAAAGGCTGTGCCCCCACACCCCCCGCTACTTAAATATACCAACTCTGAGATAGCACTTCAGTGCAGTACAGTGCGGAAATGGAAGATTTCAATTTCCTACACTATAGCACAATCTCGGAGTTGGTATTTTTAAAGAGCGGGGGGTGTGGGGGATGCAGTGAGGCTTGCCCTCCTGCTTACACCCTTTTGTTTGTTTTTTTTTTTGTTTTAAAAATATTTTTATAATAATTCAAAGTTTTAGTACTTCAATCTCTAAAGTTCGATCTTTAGTGATTCGAAGTATTACAAATTTGACAATCTGATATAGACCCCACACACACACACACACACACACACACACACACATATATATATATATATATATATATATATATATATATATATATATATATATATATATATATTAGATCTTTCACTACTTGGTTCACTCTTAGGTGTGTGTTATTAATGTTGCAATTTGCAGGGGTATTCAACTCCTCAAAGGGTATAATTACATATTTTTTGCATTGAGTTTTAGGCTATGGATCTAGTACCAATTATTTGTCAGAGTCAGATGTTTCCTGAAGGATATCTACTCCCACCTTGCAGTCATCAGCAGACTTGGTCAGCGAAGGTCTTCTACATTATTCTTGACTTCAGTGAAGTATCTTCCAAACAGGATAGGTCCCAGCACTGAGCTCTATGGTACATCACTAGTAACTGGCCTCTTGCTGTATCTGGATTCCCCCACTCTGACAACACGTGTCCTATCCATGAACAGTTTGGCTGTCCATCTGGTAATGTAAAGATTTACCCCAAATTTTGTGAGTTTACTTATACTACCCAAGTGAGGGACTGTGTCATATGCCTTTGCCAAGTCAAAGTAAGCAATATGCACTGTTTTACCCTCATCTATATCCTTGGTGACTTTCTCAAAGAAACCCACCAGGTTAAGCAGGCATGGCCTGCCAGTGACAAAGCCATACTAGGTTGGGTCCAACGTTTGGAGATCTCATATGTCACTGTTTATCAGATCCATGATTATTCTTTCCATGGTCAAACCTATGGGTCTGTGATTTCTAGGGTCTGTTATGGTTCTACTTTATGCAGAGAGATGACCATTCCTGTCCTCCAATCTCCAGGGACATCTTGGCAAGTAACCAGAGGTGATGGGGGTGATGAAACTTTAGCTGAATTTATAGGCCCGACTGTAGACATAACTGAAAAAATGCCTTATGGCTAACTTTTGCTTGGGAGGCTATGTTTGCCTCATAATTGGCTTTTGAACCTAGACTAGTCCCTGATTTGCTTGTTTAAACTAATGGGGGAGTTTTTGTCATGTTGTGCACCCACTCTTACTTCTGGAAGGATTTTCTTTCTTTTGTTGTGCAATCTATTTATGCCAGAGATCCACCAGAGTGGTTTTGTTTTTACAGTTTGTCCTAAGTTTATTTCAGTTAGGTACTGCCATTTCTATGCAGTCTTTTATCTGATTTTACAGGGCTTTTGTGTACACATCTGCATAGGCCTCCCTGTTTTCAGGGTTTGAAGGAGCTTGGAATTTTGTTCTGCTATCACTTAGTAGGAGGTAGTTGGCCTTAGGGAAGTTCTTAAAGGTTATGGGGTTAGATTGGAGTTCTAGCTGTATATTTATTTCACAAGAGGCTGCTGTGTGATTTGATCTAACCAGTGAGGACATTACACTTTAGGGGTGCAATGGTCCCCCATGTTTGTGAGTACCAGTACTAGGATATTTGTATCTCTAGTGGGAGTGCAGACTAGCTGTTCCAGGTTATTTGCATTGACAAAGTCTAGAAATCTTTGAACTTGCTTGTTATTGGTCATTTAAGCTTCCCGGTTAATAGACGGGTAGTTGAAATAACCCATGAACATGGCATTGGGCTGAATGTTAAGAGATTCTAGTGCATTCAGGTATGAGGTATGATTTTCTGGGATCATGGTGGGGGACCTATAGCTAGCAATGATATGGTAAGGGATTTTACCTGTGGTTAGTTGGACATGGAGTAACTCAAGCATGTCATATTGCTTGACCAGTCTTGAGATGTGCTATTCTTTTATGTAAATTGATACACCTCCACCTTTTATCCTTTCATATGCAGTGGGTGGTCTGAATGTGTGTAAGGCATTGTAACCTGACTCTGCCAGGGAGCTTTCCATGGCTTTGAACCATGTTTCCTTAACTGCACAGATGTTAGCATTCTCCAGGGTGAGGGGTGCTTTCAGAGAGTGTAGTTTCTTGTCGAGACTCCTGGCATGGAGCAGTAATACCTTCAGCTTATCATCAGTAGATTATGTTGTGTTGGAAGGTTTATCTGGTTGGCAGTTCCTAAAAACGGCACTATGGGGTGGATCATTTTTGACCAATATCTGCAAGCCTAGTAGTGACAAGTGCAAATTTGCAAAATAGCATGGCCTCTCACTCATATTCTCCCAGGCTAACAAATATTGGACCCCCTTGGAGTGTCACCAATAGCTAAGCCAATTGTTAAAGTCAGTCTTTCTCTGTTGGTATTGTGGCATCATCCTTGGAGAAGGTAGAATGCTGCAAATTGCTCAGCTTATATCAGCCCGAGACACACATTCTGAGAGCTCAATCATGTCTCTCTTCATATAGCCCAAGGAGGTATGTCTCAGGTCATTCACATCCACATGAACTATGACTGGGTTATACTGGTACTCAGAGGTAAGTAACCTGAGTGTTTGCATGATCTTCTGGATCCTGGCCCCTGACAGACAACTAATTGTAACTTTCTCCTTGTCTGGCCAGGTAAGAGAGTTATCAGTGTATCTCACAATGGAGTCTCCCATGACCAAAATATCGGGTTGTGTGGTGTTGAGCTTTAAGCGGTTAGTAAATGAGATACTATGACGAATAGATGTATCTGTTGTAGTGGGAGATGACTTGTTTGTGTGAACTTCCCCGGACTAGATAAAGAGAGACATCACTGATCTCAGAATATGTGTCACAGGCAGATAGAAGCCCAGAATTGAACAGCACTCTATCTTCTCTGAAGATGATCCTACAATATGGTGGGAAGAGATGTAATTTTTATTTGTTTATTGTCATATGTGATTGTCAGAGAGATTTTCTTTACAATTTTAATTCATGTACCAAAATTATATGTTAAGCTGTTGACGGTTTAGATTTTTATTGACTTTCATAGTATTACTTAATTGTCTGCCATAGGACTTTATAAATGGTTCTTTCTACATGTCAGGATAGAGCCAAATATTGGGTTAGGTTTGTGTGCACACAGAGTTGCTGAGGACTGCATCTGGGAGCTCTTTGAAGTTTGGATAAATTACATGTGAACACCTCTGCATGTGTGGGTCTATGGTTCTTGTCCTTTGGAAGTGCTGTGAGTATTGTATTTGTGTTGTTGACAACCTGTTTGATGTTTTTTTTCTGTCTGTATGCGAGAGTCTTGCCTCCAATGGCATTGTGTAACTACATCTCTCACATATTGTATTCAGCTGTTTCAGAATTAAGTGGTTGTCAGTGAACATGACACAATAGCTACATTGCCTCAGGATGCCCAAAAGTATACAATAGCCACTGTTTAGTGTTTTGTAAACAACAGTACAAGAGTATGAACTGGAAAATGTGCTAAAATATATAAATGGAAGAATTAAAGATAAAGAAATACAAAGTGATTTTTACTCAAATAGAAGAGTTAGTTATTAAATAAAACTAAAGATCTACAGAACACAAAAAAAGGACAAATATACATTTTAGTGTTCCCAAAAATCATAAACAAATGACATGGTGGCTTTTTTAACAAATTGAACTCCAACAATCCTGAACTTCAAATCAACTCTCTCATTTGGGATAGAAAGGGATCATTGCGTAACCTATGCCCACTAGTCCAAACATCCAGCCTCTGTCTATAGTGGGAATTTTCTGTTATTTCTGGATAAAGAATCAATACTAAAGACTGCGTGGGATACATTTCCTTTAAAATGGGCAAGCGCAAGATATGATCTGACAATGATATGAACTAAAACACTGGAGAAAATAAGATAATACTGGCCGCTAATAAAAACAGCGAAGCAAACGGCATCAAATCTTACTTATTAAACTCAACCAGACTAAAAATAATGCTGTCTTCTGCTGACAGAATGTTTCTCACATTGATTGAAGTAAAACAATATGTAAATAATAAGAATCTGATATCTGGAAGTGAAGAAATGGATAACTCGACATATACAGTAAAGAGGGCT
>NC_056739.1:52833233-53008233 GCF_019279795.1 Protopterus annectens | reverse complement strand
GCCTGCAACTATTTCTTTACTCTTGTTACACAAACTACTTCATGTACTATTTCCATACAGAATAATGTTGCAAGTCCCCCCTCTCCAATACCACCTGAAAATATTTACAATCACTTGACCTTTAACCATTAAACTTACATCTTAACATGATACCCCTAATCCTGTCTCCCCATTACTGCTGTATGTCTCTTACCTCCCAGGATTCCAGTCAGCTATCCCAGCACCATTAGCACATCAGCAATGCACATCCACTCAGAGCTATGCAATTCTGTACCATTTATCATACATACTGCCCTCGCGTCTTACAGGTTCATAGGCAAATACTAGGCTAGCTGCCCTTGTGGGCCATTTTAAGCCTAGCCAATTAAGTTAAACAACTCTGTCATTGGGTTAGAGATTGGCCTTACTGATCCCATAGTTGATAATTATGTATTACCTATAATGAGAATAGTTTGGATCATGCCATAGATAATTTGAGCTGAGCCATGCATGGGATCAATCATTCAAGAGCTGCCTTGTCCATTAATAGTACAGGGCAGTTCTGGAGACGTTTTCTGTTTTCCATCCATAGCTTTAAGTTACACTTGAATATGGACAGGGATAACGATTGTTTTATATGGATGGGCGGGTCTGTTACAAAGCAGCATTATCCTCTGCAAGATACACCAGCCCCTGCAAAGTACTCTGTTGATGTTGCAGAAGAGGTTTAGAGCCCTAGATTGAGTACTTCTGATATTTGTGATGCCATATGACTTGCTGATGTACAGTAAATCCATCAATAATGGGTCAGAGGATGTCTTGTACCCCAGACACAGGTCACCTCTTAGCAGTCTGTAGATACTGAGTATAGTGATGAAGCAGTCTTGCATTTTAATAAAACATTCTTATCAATGATAAATGCAATAACTCCTATGAGAAACCAAGTTAGACTTCCTGGTTATCTCAGTTCACCAAATTACACATAAAATGAAGGAATATAGCGTAACAACACTAGAAAGCTAACAAAGCATGCATGTGTATTATCACAGATTCTCCGTAGTGGTGCTACACACCTCAATCCTGGGCCACCATGTGTATTATCACAGATTCTCCGTAGTGGTGCTACACACCTCAATCCCGGGCCACATACTGCACAACATACCATCATGGCTACTATTCCACACCTTCTTCACATTAAAACTACAGACCTTTGCATTCTTAACATGAACCTTAGACACCTAGTTAACAAAATCACAGACTTTCATGAAGTCATTGCACAATATTCACCATACAGTCTTATAGCAACAGAAACTTGGCTAAAACCCTATATAAGAGACCCAGACATACTCCCACAAGGTTATTGTGTACACAGGTTAGAGAGGATCATGAAGAAGAGAGGTGGGGGTGCAATCTTCTGCAAAGCTAACCTAAGCATCGGCTACCTATCCATCAAATGCCCTTATGATAAAAACTTTGAAGTATTAGTTACATGGTTCAGAATCAACCCAAAGAAAAATATTACCATAATAACCACTTATATACCTCACAACAATACTCCCACTGCCGTTGAGGAACTTGTAGCCTGGACAGCCTCAACTTACACCCATGAAACCATTATTACAGGTGACTTCAACTTAGACTGGAACACTTGCACTGGTGATAACCCCTCCACCATCGTAGATCTACATGGTTTCTCACAAACAATCCAGTTTACCACTTAAATAGATAAACATAGCAAAAGGGAATCTATCTTAGATTGGGTTACTTATTAACAGTACCACCCACAACTATCTCTCTGGTTGCCTTCCAAATAATTTAAGTGACCATAGACTTAACTACTTAATTCATCATCAGCTCAATAAATGTAACTGGACACCACTCCATCATCTCCAACTCGACCAGACTGTAAAATACTTCAATGACACATTTCTAGCTATTCTAAATACCTTAGCACCAACTCATACATGTCATATTAAAAGTAAGAGATTGCCCTGGGTATCAAAAGAAACCATTAGACTTCAAAAACTAAGGGTCAAAACCTGGTTTCAATACCAGAAAACAAAAGACAATAAGACTCTGTTGGCATACCAGCAACTCTGTAATCAAACAAAAAAACAACTCAAACTAGGCAAAAACCATATTATACATCTATGCAAAACAAATATGAAAACAATCCCAAGAAGTTCAGGTAGGCAGTTAATTTACTGTTCCACCCAGGTAAAACTACAACCCCGGAACCAACAACCAATAACCAAAGCGTGAGTATTGCCTCACAAATCAACACCTACCTTATAAACACCATCCTCTCCTTAGTTACAGGGAACAATTCCACCCCACCTTCTCCTCCACCTAATGTGGACACTAACAACAACTCTTTTGGCCTCAAACCTGTCCCAACTAACATCATGAGTACAATGCTGAAAAAAATGAAACCTTCTTCCTTAGCAGCTGACCAACTCCCCAGTGAGTACCTCAAACATTCAGCCGATGCCATAGCTCTGCCTATCTCCATTCTGGTAACTAGGTCTATAGCAGAACAATATGTCCCACAATTATGCAAAATTTCCTATATTACCCCTCTATATAAAGAATGAACATCAACAGAATTAAACAATTACAGACCTATAGCCATCCTTTCCCCATGTCAAAATTCTGGTAAAATGTATACACACTCAATTACTACAATACTTGCTATCTCACAACCTTATCTCTCCCTCCCAACATGGTTTCAGACCAAAACATAGCACCACCACACCCCTAATTAATTTCTCTAACACCATCAACCAAATGAGAAATTCAAACCAGCAAGTAGCATCAATCTTCCTAGACATGTCAAAAGTGTTCAACATTGTCTCCCATCAGAAACTCCTTTATACACTTACTTCATTAAATCTATCAAAGACTTCCTTCTAATGGTTCCTAAGCTATCTTTCTTACAGACAACAAGCAGTACTATGGAAATCGAAACTCTCACTACTTCTGCCTATCTCAGTCAGAGTCCCCCAAGGATCCATACTAGGGCCCCTTCTTTTCACCATCTTCTCTGATGATCTAGCCTCATCCACAACACATGCTAAAGTAGTTCAGTATGTGGATGATTCAGCTTTAATCTGCTCAGTAGATACCTTACCAGATCTCCAAATAGTAGCCCAACAAGCTTTTAATGATATTGAAACAAATCTGAGTAAATCACAACTAATCCTCAATCCCAAAAAGACACAGTTAATGCTATTTACCAGTAGCAAAACAACCAGCAAACCAGTAGCAAACAATCACTGACCACCTCTGCTGTCACCATTCTCTCAGCAAACAAGACAGTCATTCATCCTTGGCGTGACAATCGGCAACAAACTCAGATTTCACCAACATGTAGCCATCATAGTTAAGAAAGTTCACATCAAACTTCGCTCAATGTACAGAAACAATCCATTCCTCGCTGACAATACCAGACTAGCCATATCCAGAACCTTTCTCCTCTCTACACTCTTTTATGCTTCACTCCTCTTTACCAACTTAACAAAAAATCAGACTTAACCAAATTGGAAACTTACTACAACAAAATAGCCCGCTTCGCAGCCAACCTTCCCCAGCAAACCCATCATTGTATTACTCTACATAAATTAAATTGTCTGGAGTTACCTAATCTTTTCCATCTCTACCATCGTAAATTCACACGCAGCATCATCTTCCATCCTGACAGTTGCCCATCCCTCGAGGAACTTGTTGTTCTCTACTCATGCCCACGAAGTCGAAGATCTGCAGACAGAAACTTTCTTACAGTGAACAAAGCAACTATACTCACAGTGAAGCCCTATTCTCATATCAGATAGCCAAATTATGGAACTCTCTACTCCACACCCTCCAAAACACACCTGAATCTACCAGTTTCAAACAACTACTACTTGAACATTTTCCAAAAACTGGCATTGCTCCTGCGCCAAACCTGGCTGACAAGATATCTACAACTCTCTCAACACACTGTACACTTATTACCTCATTTTCTCCCTCTCCTCAGTGTTAGTTCTACTCAAAATAAATAAATATTATATATATATATATATATATATGTATAGGAAATCTCATTTGTTTATAACTATTTAGTATGTACACAGTACTAATTTTATTTTTCTCACAGTAATCTTTACTGAAATGTTTGTGTGTTTTTCTCTTTGAACCTGTATCTACTAGAAAACTGTATTGAATACTACTTTGTATAGACTAACTAGATAATGTGTATTCTACATCTTACTATATGTAAACTATTGTACTATCTAATTATTATATTTTGCTTATATTTCCGTGGAGCTTTTCTCCCCGGACCTTTGCTGAAAATGGACTTCTGGTCCCGTCAGACTTTACCGGTAAACAAATGTAAATTGATAAATAAATAAATAAATGCATAAATACATAAAACACCTGCCTTCTTACAAGACTTCCAGATAGTTAGAAATACTACTAAAGTGCAAGTCAGTCAAGACAAGAAAAAACACTTCTCAAATCATACCAATTCCTATCCAAAAATCTCCACATAAATTCTGGTCAAGTATATGCAAGCTCCTTAAAGCAGGCAAAGCATCCCACCCTAACCCATCCCCTACCAGAGCCTTTAATTCCCATTTCATAAATTCTGCTACCTGTCTTATCAATCCAGTCTCCATACAAGATTCCTCTTCTATTCAAACACAAACCACTAATAGAAATCTCTTCTCTCTACAACCATTCCATCTTCTGCAATTTAAAACTACCTCTCTAAATTATGACCAGTAGCACCAGATCACTGTCCACACACTACCTCACAAGCCAATGATCTGGCTGATTGCGCAGTCCACAGTGCAAATCATTTAATGGAAAAGTCTAAAAGAGATGGAATTGATGTATTCCTTTATTTACTAAACCTTCAAAACATTCCCCATGACCAGACGCTTGGTTCACCATCTGAAACAATGTCAAGAGAAACATGAACAAACTTCCAATTAGCAAACAGCTGTTAGCGCCAACCTCAAAAGTAATAAGGTAATCAAAGCTCAGCTATCAAAAAAGCATGACTTAGAGAAATTATTCTATAACAAAATCAGCAGACCTCTTCCACCATTGTTGCAAAGTGAAATTGTTAGAATGCAGACTTCGAAAGGTCATGATCGTGTAGGAACTGTGAGGGACATTCATGTTGAGCCAAGCTCTTACATAACTCAGTCAGAAGGAGTAGACTACAGAAGAAATCACAGACACATTTTGCCTGTCCCAGAGCTAAAGCTACAACAGACTGTGTGTACTAGCGATTCCATTTCCTTGACTGAATCACCAACCAATCTACTCCAAGAAGACGGATAGCCTTATTCAAAAGGTTCTTCATTACCAAGTAATGTGTCAGTGCCAAATAAACCTGTAAAGACCATTCCTGTTTCTAATGCAAATCAAAATCTGTATGTGACACAGGCAGGAAGAGTCTGCAAACCCAATCCCAAATATATACAGTGAAGTGGACCTGAAATCACACAAGCTATGTTGAACTGTTAATATGATGTTTAATTCTTAAATGTTTTTAAAGGAAATTTTAAAGCAAATTTTGTTCATACATTTGAAATAAGGAACAAAATTAAAGAGAGAGGATGTAGATCAGTGACTGTTTTGTTGTTTTGTACCTTGGCAGCCACTGTAGTTAAGGCAACGTGGGAGGCGGAGCTAAGCAAGTCTTGGACGTGCATGCAGATGTATTTCAGTTGGTATACAATAAACTGCTGATTACTTGCAATCTCTGGTCCAGTTGTCATTCAACAATCTTTATTAATATGTGCAAGCCCTTACCTTGTCCCCACCCCTAACCACAACCCTTCACCTTACCATTATACCACCAATATTAAGACAAAGTGTGTCTGAGGTAAGTGGTTGGGCTTTGGTTAGCCAATCACAAAATATAACATAAAACTCCCACAACTGTACATGTAACTGGTCTCACCCTGATGTCAATGAATCTCAAAGGAAGAGTGAGCTAAGAAAGGCCGCATAAAGCCTGGCTAAGCATTTCCCTGAAAAGTTGTGATATTGGACCAACTGTTATAAAGACATCTACAAGTAAAACAACACAGTTGTCTGCATCTCAAATCTAGAATGAGCTAGTAAATAGTCACATGGTTCATCCTGACCAACTGAAAGACAAGCTCCTGTCACCTAAGCAACTGAGTGGATGCCAAAATAGTAGTCTTGTTAATATAGACGATTGGAGAACAGTTGGTATGCCCATACTTAAGACCAAGAAAATTAAATCCTGTTAACTAGGCAAAGTAAGTCAGTCTAAAACATGATAGTGACCTCAGCCAGACCATTACCATTTTCTGGGAGTGCACTAAACACCATATGTCATCTGATGTCACAACTTTGGGCCAAAATGAGTTAAGCAGGAAGTTCACATCCCTCAAATGAAAACATCCTATGGACAACAAGACAGGCTGGGCTCTACAGTTTGCCTGTCACAGCTGAAATCTCCCTGTCTTCTTATGTCATCAACAGAAGGGAATATCTCTTAGTTGGTACTAATCTCAGGCTCAGTCTCGTTAGGACCTTAATGTTGGGAAATAACCCCTTTTCAATACTTATGTATACTACCTAGAAATACAGATCTCAGCAGGTCAAAACCAAGTAAATGCAGAGAGATAAGCAAATAACCTAACATTCCTTAGTATTAAATATAAAACAAAACAAAAACAAAAATAAAGAAAAAAAAAAACAGAATTCTTCTCAAATAATCTGGCACTATTTATGTTACATAAGTGTGTCAAGTTCCATTTGTGTTTCAGTAAAAAGTCAACTAATTTCAGACTGAGTATTTTCCCATTCTCTCAGGTCATGTTACACATTGTTCCACACTACAGCTTTGTATATCCTGAACCCCCTAGGGATCTATCTCCCATTGGAGACCCTTAAGCCTCTTAAAGCTTTTTTCCAAGTCCTTGATGCTGTATCTGGGGAGGAGTGGGTGTCTTTGTGTGTCATCATTGCCATCCAATGTCATTGTCACTGTGATGCCCCTGCCCTTAGCCCAGTAATCAAGGAGCCTCAATCCTCACCACTAGCACCAGTGAGGGGCGTCCACATTGGGAGGATGACAAGTACACACACAGTAAAGTACAATTTCCCTTAAGGGCACACAGATCACAGTCAGTCTGGGGCTGGTTCTCTCTCTCTCTCTCTCTCTCTCTCTCTCTCCAGATCCCCAGTAAGACTCCCCACTGGCACAGCTATAGGGTTCAGATCTCACTGGAGTGGTCAAGCCAAAATCTCTAGCACCCTCTCTATCCAACCAGTGCTTCATATCCCTGCCCAAGTAGCTCACACACACACACACACACACACACACACACACACACACACACACACACACACACACACACACACACACACACACACTTTGAGATTTGATTTATATACAAACACACAGACATTCCTGGGGAAGGCTGGCGCGGGTTTACTAGCTATATCCCCTTCTGCCCAGACTATAAAGTAGTAATCACTGCCACCAACCACTACTTATCAGCTACCATTAGGCCTTACAAAGGTGACCAATTCCACTGTGTAATGTTACTGTTATCCAAATGGTAAGTGTGTCTAAGGCCAAGGCTGTTTAAGAGTGGCCTGTACAGTGTTATCAAATACATGCAAGTACTCTAAGAGTTTAAATATCTCCAAACAAAACCAGCCACAAATTAAAAGGTTTAAATATATTTAATAATAAATAATAGAAACACAAGAGAATACTCATTAACTCAACACAGTGACAACAGAGTTCAGAATCATAGGAAATACTTTAAAACAACATTGCAGGACAGTCTCACATAAATACATAAAACATCTAGACTAATCTGTTTATATTTCTATTTATCTCTAAGAGAAATACTATGATCTAAGTCTTGCTTACAGAGCAAAGACAAGTGCTGGTGAGAGATGTTTACAGGTCCATAACAAGATACAAAATAAATAGATTTTCTCTCTGAGATAGTTCTTAAGTTACTAACAAACATTTCTGCTGGGTCATCTCAGATTACATCTCTCTTGTCAACTCTGCTTTTAGTTTCCAGGCCAACAGGAACTTAGAATATAACACCTCAGTGTCAAGAATACTTACCTCTTAGAAGCTGGCACTTATCTCTTATAAACTTGCCTGGAACTGGAAATCTTAAAACGTTTACTTTGGAAACCTGTAATCATTTCTGTTTCCAAACAATAGAAAGAGTTTCTAGCTGCAGACATTCTGTCTTCTAGCTGTGGTAAACACAATCGTAAAACTCTTTACCTGTCAACTTATTTTCTTAGAGTTTGCAACTTAACTCTGTATATTCCAGCCTTTACCATCAGCACAGTCCTTTGCATAGGCATATAGTTTATACACACTTCTGCTCTTTTCCAGCAGGGTGCACTGTGGTTACAATCTTGAAGCTCAGTGCAGAACATATAGTTTTTTTTTTTACATTTCTAAGGCAAGCATACTGTACAAATCATATTACTATTCAAAAATGGCATAGAATTATTTAAAAATTCTAGTTGGCTGGGCTGGCAGCCTTCACAATCCCCCCCCCCTTTGAAAACTCAAGGTAGTTTTTCAAGTGACTCTTGAGATATGTTGCTTGAGAGGATTGAGCTTTTCTGGGAATACCTTACCCCATTCTTTGTCTTGGAACCCATCTGTGTTGGCATTGCTAACCCCACTGCAGTGCTGCACTGTCATATCATATGCTTGCAACCCTAGGCTTCACCTTAGCACCTTGGCATTTTGCTGGCTGGCTCGATGTAACCATGTTAGGGGATTGTGATTGGTAACTACAGTGAATTTTCTTCCATACAGATAAAGCTGACGTCTCTGCAGTGCCCACACTATGGATAGACGTTCCTTTTCTTCAGCTGCATAGCATTCCTCCCTGGGTTGGAGCCTATGACTGAGATAAACCACTGGGTGCTCTTTTTCCTTTGAAGAAATTTGGCTAAGTATAGCCCACACCTCATGATTTGAAGCATCCACCTGCTCAACAAATTCTTTGCTGTAATCTGGACTGGCTAACACAGGGGGTCATCCCAAAGCTCCTTTAAGCTTCTGGAATGCCTGGTCACATGCTGGGGTCCACACTACCTTATCTGGCCTGTTTTTTCTTGTCAGGTCTGTGAGGGGAGCAGCTATGGTACTATAACTGGGGACAAACTTTCTGTAGTACCCTGCTGTCCCTAAGAATGCCCTCACCTGCTTTTTGGTAACAGATGCAGGCTATGCCTAAATGGCTACCACTTTGGCCAGTTCTGGCCTGATCTTACCACTCCCCACTCTATGTCCCAGGTAGGAGACCTCTGCCATACCCACCTGACATTTGTTGGACTTAATGGTCAACCATGCCCTCTGTAGTCTGCCCAGCACCTCCCTGACATGCTGTAGGTGCTCTTGTCATGAATAGCTGTAGATGGCAATATCATCTAGGTAAGCAAGGGCAACATTTCCTGCTCCTGCTAGGATATGCTCTACCAGCCTCTGGAAAGTCACTCGGGCATTTTTCAGCCCAAAGGGCATCTTTGTGAACTTATACAAGCCAAAAGGAGTCACAAAGGCTGACCTTACTTTAGCACTAGGAGTCAAGGGCACCTGCCACTAACCCTTGGTAAGATCAATGGTGGTAAGATACTTAGCCCCATCCAGTTGCTCTAGGGCTTCATCTGTCCCAGGCATGGGGTAAGCATCTGACTCTGTGTGACTATGTAATCTCCTGTAGTCCACACAGAACCTGGTGCTGCCATCCTTCTTTGGTACCAACACTACTACACTGGGGAGGCCCAGGGACCCTTGGTCTCCTGGATTACCCCTAGTTCCAACATTTCCTGTATTTCCTCCATCAGAGTTTGTTTGACTCTCTCAGGCACCCTATAAGGGGCCTAATAGGCCTTTGTGGTCCTGTATCCACATGGTGCTGCACCAGGTGTGTGCACCCTGGTTTCCCAGTGAACATGTCCCCAAATTCCTGTAATACTGCTCAGATTTCTCGAACCTGGATATGGGATAGCTGCTGGGACATTGCTACCCCTTCCACTGAGGTCTCATTCCGAGCCTCACTGAGGAGATCAGTCACAAGATCCCCCTCTGACTCCTCCTGCAGTCCACTGCAAATACTCAGCAAAAGGGCTTCCCTATCATGGTAAGGTTTTGTCATATTAACATGGTACAATTTGTGCCCCAGCCTTCTGCCTAGTAGTTCTACCATGTAGTTAACATCACTGACCTTCCTTACCACCTTGTACAGTCCCTCCCAAGCTGCCTGCAATGTATTGTGTCTGATAGGAATGAGACCCATTACCCGCTGTCCTACAGCATAGTCTCTTGCTCGAGCATTACTGTCATACCAGACCTTTTTCTGCTGTTGGGCTTCTGCCAGGTTCTCCTGGTCCAAGCCCATGAGTTTCCTGAGCCTTGTCCTGAGGTCTAGGACATATGCCACAACAGACTCCTTGTGAGATTCAAATTCACCCTCCCATTCATCTCAAATTAAATATGGAGGTCCCCTCACCCTATGCCCATACAACTCAAAGGGTGAAAAACCTGTGGATTCCTGGGGCACCTCTTTGTAAGCAAACAGATGGAGCAAATATTTGTCCCACTCCCTCTTAAACTGGTCTGCAAATCCCTTAGCATCATCTTGAGTGAAGAGTTTAACTCTTAACAAGACCATTAGTCTGGGAATGGTAGGGAGTGGCCTTTAGGTACTTCACCCCACAGTAATTCCACAGACAAGCCAGCAAGTCTGACATGAAATTGGCACCTCTGTCAGTCAGTATTTCTTTTGGGAAACCTACTTTGCTGAAAATCTCTAACAAAGCATTTGCCACATTTTTTGTCTCAATGGAGGACAAAGCCACTGCCTCAGGGTATCTGGTAGCATAATCTACTACCACTAGGATATACTTTTTTCCCTGTGGAACTTGAGGTACTCAGTGGTCCCACAATATACCCTCTGAAATGTCTCCTCAATCACAAACAAAGGCATCAAAGGAGCTTTCACCTTGTCTCCTGCCTTGCCTATCTTTTGGCACTGCTCACAGGTCCTGCAGTACCCTGTTACATCTCTGGAAATCCCAGGCCAATAAAAGTTCTGCATAATATGTCTCTTTGTACATTTTATGCCCATATGACCTGCAAAGGGAATATCATGGGCTATGGTTAGAAGTGTCAGATGGTAGGCTCAAGGCACTACCGACTGCTATATTCTCTCACTCTCAAGCCCTCCCTCAGGTGTCCACTCTCTATACAGTAACCCTTTGTCTTAGTATACTGATTCCCCCTTCCCTTGAGAATCAGGTGCCTCACTAGCTGCCTCTCTCAGGCCTTGCATTGCAGGGTCTAGGAGTTGAGCTTGTCTCATTTCTCTCTTTGTAACACTTCCCAGCTCCCCTTCCACAGGACATCTGGCATCCTCGGACAGCGGTGCCTCACTGTCAGCCTGGGTACTACTACTCACCTCTACCTTTGCAGTCACTCTGTCCAAGGGAACATCAGTACCCACAAGCAGCTGTGGCTCACCTTCAATCTCACTGCTACAGAGTAGCTCCCTCCCTGAAGTAACCACCTCACCAGTCCTGGCTGCAAGTGTGTAGTCTGTCTGGGTATCCCCCAGGCTACCAGACCCACATGCTTGTCTCCAATCCTGACTGCATGTAACTGAATGAACACATGGTACTGCATTACCAAAATCATTCCCTATCAGGACATCTGCAGGGTGGTAGTTTGGTACCCTTGTTGTCTCAAGACAACTTACTGTTGGGATTTTGTTATTCCCACTTACTGGCTCACAAACCTTTTGTTCGCCACCTTGCCTCCTTGGACATCTATATGCTACATGGCCACACTGGTTGCATTTAAACATTTAACCCTAGGTCCTGGATGTGTACCTGAACTAGTGGCTTCCCCTGTTACTGTACAAATCATATTACTATTCACAAATGACATAGAATTATTTACAAATTTCTAGCTGGCTGGGCTGACAGCCTTCACAGTCACAATCTAGTAACTGATAGTTCCAAGTAGATGCCTTGATTAGGTCAGCTAAGGTCTTTGTGTCAGCATTAGTTTATGGTTCAGTATCATGCCCTGGGATTTCAGGTGGAGTTCCCATTTGATACATGTCTCCAAACAACCTTTGAACCAGGTCCAGTGAGAAAAGAACCCATTACTTGTAGAAACAAAGTCATTGAGGAACCAAAGGCAATCCAGGGGCCAGAGACTGAATTCAAACACTAAGGGGTCTATGTCAAATAACGTCTGTATACACCTACCTTCCTACCATACCCAATAGCACTGTTAAGCAGAAAAAATATAAAACATCAACAAAAGGTTGTATTGCCAATTTGGTGCTAAGCTCCCTCCAAATTTTAGGCCTCAATGTTAAGTCCCTTTTCAATACTTAGACGGACTGTTTGTTAATATAGACCTCAGCAGACCAAAACCAAATACATGCAGAAAAGCTGTGCAATTAATCTACCATTCTTTAGGCCAATTAAAAAGCAAAAGACAAAAAAAAGCCCATACAAAGTAAAAAAAATAAAAAACAAGAAAAAGCTTAGGATCCACAAAGCTGTTATGTAGAACAACTTGTGACTTGGCCTCCTGACAGAATGGGAAAACACTGCCAAAGGCAAAGTCTGAAATGAGTTGACCTACTGAAGCACAGCTCAAAACAAATGGAACTTGAAGTGTTTCTGTATGATAAAGAATGCCGGGTATTTGAGAAGAACGGGAAGTTTCAGACTTTTCTTAGTGTGCGACTTCCTGTCTTCTTATGTGAGGTTTTCAATTGGTGTGCCTTGTTACTGTAGCATAGACCAGATTCAGGCCTGCTGAATCTAGCTTTGTTTGTATAACTTGAGCAGTGATCCAGGCCATCTTTTTTTGAAGAAGGTTCCCTTGCACCCCAGCAGCAGGAGTGTGTAGTTAGAACTTGTCTGATTGAAGACTGCTGGAGCAGGGCTCAGTTTTCAGCTTTTTTCTGGTTAATTGGGTAACTTGTTTAAATCAGTTTGTTCATTTTCTATTGTTTTATATATATATATATATATATATATATATATATATATATATATATATATATATATATAAATGTTCACTTTATTCATCTGCTTTTACTGTATTTGTGTTTCTTCCTACTTTATTACTAGGGGCATTGACTACAACTCTGATCTGAGATATATAACAATAAGTATCCTTTTCTGTGCATTTAAAGTGTTTTTTTTTATTGTATCCACTTTATTTTCTGAAAAAAACTATATACTTGTTTCTCGCCTTTCTAAGCTAGTATAGTCCAGTTTTCAGGTTAAGTGATGAATTCAGGGCTGTGTTACAAATCTCTGTGTTTGCCCATACCTTACTTGGATAGAAGGAAGTTTCTTTGTTCACCTGTGAGAGAGGGGAGCTTTGAGCAGCCTATCTGTCCCTGGAGGAGTGGTTTCAGTCCAGAAATTAGTAGTTTATTGGCCATTTTGGGCTAATTTCTATCTCTTTCATTTCCCTGCTATAAATACCGCATTTGCCCAGTTTTGCACGCCAGGCAGTGCAGGTTAGCTAGTTATAACTATTCCCAGCTCCACAAAGTCTCTTCTTCAATTTTTCCCTTGGAACTAGACAAACTTTCAACTTAAGCACTCAAGCCATTCATTTCTCAGGCCAGCACTTGCTCAAAACTCATAGCAAGCAGTTGCAAACCCTAGCACTAGACCCTCCTATACTGGATAGAAGGACAAAGCTCTCTATTCAACCTTACTAGCCATTCAGTAAAACAGTTCACTGTACCTATCCAGGCATGTCCAAATGGTAGTTTAAGGTGTACTCTCCATCCAACTGGTGAATCTGGGCATTCTGAGGCAATGTTACAACTGCCTCATGTACACAGACAACCCTCTCCTCCTACCATCAAACGCTAATACATGTGAGAGATGCAATTATACAGCCAAACTGGAGGCTAAGCTCTCTCAACCCAAGTCTGGATCAGACAGTCAAAAGGAGAAGGGAAATACTTGCATCACACCACCAGTCTTACATAGACCCATTAAACCAGAATCGGCAAAAACACATAAATACACGAACACATACTTGGAGGCTCTAAATAAAAATCTGCAAAACCAACAGAGACTTCCAAAGCAGACATCCAAACAACCCCCACCCCCCAACACAAATCATGAAACACATACTTCACAAAACCAGTGTGCCATGCAGTCACAGCCCTTAAGGCAAAATAACATACCCAACATACTAGTAATAGGTGACTCTATAGTCAGGCACACTGACGTCCCACTCACTAGGCTGAATAAGGAGAAGGTTACTGTTAGCTGTCTGTCGGGTGCCAGGATCTGCCACATAACACAAACACTCAGGTCACTCCAGAACAAGTACAAATATGACTCTGTCATTGTCCATGTTGGTGTGAATGACCTGAGCCATACCTCCCTGGACTACATGAAAAGAGACATGGAAGAGCTCTCTGATCTTGTAGCCCAGGCTGGTATGACCCTGACCCTGAGTAGCATCCTGCCCTCACCAAGAATGATACCACGGTATAAAGAAAAAATTATCAATTTCAACAATTGGCTATGTTTCTGGTATCATTCAAAGGGGATCCAGTGTCTGTCCGCCTGGGATGACATGCTCGACAAACCACGCTGCTTCACTAGAGATGGCTTGCACCTGTCACCCTCAGGCTTTTGATTACTGGCCAAGGCTCTTGCCACCTCCATAGTGCCTTTTTTAGGCAAGGCTCAAAAGACAAACCCACTGCCATAAATAGCACAAGTAACAAAAAACTGTGGGTAATGCTACTCAATGCCAGAAGTCTAAACCTCAAAATGCATGCACTCAAGGCACTCCTCAGTAAGGAGAAAATCGATATATGTGAAGTAACAGAAACCTGGTTTAAGGCTCCAGAGAGCACCCCAGCACTACCAGGCTACAACTCATACCATACATTTCAGCCACAAAACCGGGCCGAAATACAAAAGGCAGGGGGCGTATCCATATTCATCAAGGATACCCACACCTCCAGGTTAGTGGCACAGCATGATGCTTCAGAGATCATCCACGTGCAACTAACAATGGGCAAAACTGCAATTCAAATTGTAGCTTGCAACAGATCACCCACCATGTCCCAGGACCCCATTCCACATTTCTGGAAGCACTAGGAAATATAAAGGTCCTACCAAACACCCTAATATTGGATGATTTCAATTACCCAAACATTAACTGGGAGAACTTCTCAAGTACTAACTCCCTTGCCCAACATTTCCTAGAATTTATAAACTCAAACACCCTGGGTCAACTGGTCAACACTCCCACCAGATGTGACAACATATTGGACCTGATCATCACCAACATGGGCGACCGGTGCTCCACATCGGAGGTCAACTCCTCACTGGTTAGATCTGACCACAAAAAATCACTTTGAATATCCACATTCTGCCCCCACCCCCGGACAAGGAAACCACTGTGAAAAACTTTTCAAAAGCAAACTTCACGTTACATAAGACTGAGGTGGAAAGTTTCAAAGCCCTCATGCTAAAGGATAATGTTGTCCAAGCTGCAAAATCCTTTACTAATGCATTCTACGGGCACCTACAAGAATGCATGGATCGTGCTATCCCAAGAAAAACCAAGACTCACTCCTCCAAGAAAAGGAAACTAGTCTAGTGGACTCCTACTATAAACAAGCTATACAACAGAAGGAGGAAACTAGTACAGAAAAGAGTAAAATCCCAAGAAGGGAAGACAACCCTATTCAGTATCAGCAAGAAACTATGATCCCTCATAAAATCATCCAAGGCGAGTTTAGAAAAAAAAATTGCCACGGACTCCAAAGATAACCACAAGACATTCTTTAGCTATGTCAAGAATCTAAGTGGCAATGGTCGGATCTGCTCAGAGTTAGTGCAGAATGGTACAAAATACACTGGACAGACCGATATTGCCAACATCCTGGCAGACAGGTTCAGCGCAAACGTCACCCCCCTCTCACCCCCAAAAGGGCCCATAACCATACCAGAAGAATATAGAGCCCCTGAAATCACAGACACTCAGGTTAAAACAGCCCTCTCCAAAGGTAAAAACACAGCATCAATGGGACTGGACAGTGTCCCAGGCTGTGTCCTACACAAGCTGAAAGACGAACTAACCCCTCACCTAAACAGACTGTTCAAACTCAGCCTCTCCACAGGTTACGTACTCATAGAGTGGTGTACAGCAATGGTTATTCCATTCCACAAAGGTGGAGCCACAACAGACCCCAGGAACTATCACCCTATAAGCCTGACTAGCTTGGTCTGCAAGGCTATGGAGCACATCATCATGGAACTCATTATCAGAGACATTGGAAACCGGCTTTATTAAGGGCAGGTCATGCCTCCTAAACCTGGTGGACTTCTTTGAGACAGTTACCAAGGCTATAGACGAGGGAAAGGTGGTACACACAGCCTACCTAGACCTCGCAAAGGCCTTCAACACCATTCCCCATTCTGGTATTATAGACAAGCTCACCAGCCTGAACATAAACCCCTACATCACAAGATGGGTTGCCATCTGGCTCATGGACAGAACCCACATGGTAAGAGTTGCGGAAGCTAGGTCTGACTCTAAACTGGTTACAAGTGGCATTCCCCAGGGCTCAGTCCTAGGATCCCTCCTGTTCGGCATATACTTCTCAGAGGTACAGGCAAGCACAGGAGGACTATGGCTGATCAAGTTTGCAGATGACTGCAAACTAAAGCTATAATTGACTCTCCAGCCAACACAGACATCCTCCAAAAGGGTCTCACTGAGATGGATACCTGGTGTCAAAATCATGGCTTCAAGCTAAATGCCAAAAAGTGCATAGTCATCCCCTTTGGAAAAAACAAAGTACCCACAAACTGCCACATAGGTGGTAGTCCCCTAAATACGAAAGATGTAATAAGGGATCTGGGGACCCAAGTAGATAGTAATCTCTCCTCTGATAATCACATTGCCAAAGTGGTTAGAAAATCCTTCTACATGGCCCACCTTATCACAAAAGGGTTCACATCCAGATCAAAAGAGGTCATTGTGCTCTTCTACTCATTGCTCATCAGACCCATCATAGAGTACAATGCCCCATTTGGGATGTATCTTACAAGACACCTGCAACAGCTGGAAAGACCACAGAAGTACCTCACCAAGAGGATCACTGGCCTCAAACAGATGCCCTATGCAGCTCTACTGAAGAAACTCCAGCTGTACTCGGTTGCATACCGCCTACTCAGAGGTGATCTCTGCCTGACATACAAGACCATGTCCAACCCAGAACTGATGGACATGCTCCACCTAAAGAAAAGTTTATCCCCTCGATCCACATGCTCTAGGGATATAAACCTCAACACAACAATAAATAGGATGTGCTGGAGGGATAGATTCCTGTCCCAGAGACTTCCCATGCTTTGGAACAAGATTCCAATCTACATTAGGCAGAGCACCTTGCTAACACTCTTCAAGAGAAACCTTAATGAGTGGATGGGAAACAGAAAGTTTACCTCGGGGATCACTTCAGTGGATTTGCTGGACAGAGGCACAGGGAACTAATCTAAGGGGGCAGCGAAAGCCAACGCATTCTGGCTAGGCTTATAAATGCCTTCGGGCAGATAGCCTAGTACCTACCTATGAACCTATGAACCTATGATGCTTGCTGCTCAGGAAACCATTTGATATTCTGACGCTTGTTAGTACAGATCCTGGAATAGCAGGTATTTACATGTCTAAAGGGCAGTAATGATGCTCTCTGAAAATCTGGACTTATTATACTAATTTTATGATTGCCATTTCTCAGAATATTCCACTTTCTCCAAGTTATGGCAATTGTGGAGTTAGCATATATAAGCTGGGAGTACAGAGGGCTTTGCCTCCTGTGAAAAATATCTTTAAAGAACAACAATGTTTTCCATTTGCTGTTCTCTTGTATTTTCAGACTTTTTTTTATAATTTTGGAGTTTGCACTCAGAAGTCTCAAAATTAAAATATGTCCTGGGATTCATAAAGGTTACCACTAAGTGTACACTTAGTGTAACTTTTCTAAGTGAATACACAGCACAAGCAATGTGGTAGGGATATTATTTAATACAGAAAAGTGTACATTAAGTGTACACTTAGGGGTAACCTTTATGAATCACAGGGATGGAGAATCTTACTGCTCATCCACTTTAAGCAAGCCATCTAGCAGAAATGTGTAATACCATAAGTGCTGTAGCTGTCTACCAGTTTTAAAAAGTTCAGAGCTCAGTCATGTTAAGGCTTAAGGTGTATGAAGTGCAAAACATCTACATGACATGAAAACCAAGGTCAATGAAATATTCAGAACTGAGATATAAGCAGAAAAAGATCCAGCTGGTCAACCCGTACTGGTCTCCACAATGAACCAGTGCAGAACAGCATGTGGAACTTCAGGGGCTGTTAGTTCAAAGTTCCTCTTCCACACTAGTACCTGTTCAGGGAGGTTCTCAGAGTAGCTCAATCACAAAATGAGGCAGTCAGTGATCAGACCAAGAGACAGTCTTCACTTCCAAATCA
The DNA here is from genome assembly GCF_019279795.1 of Protopterus annectens. Taxonomy (NCBI): domain Eukaryota; kingdom Metazoa; phylum Chordata; order Ceratodontiformes; family Protopteridae; genus Protopterus; species Protopterus annectens. Next base: position 52,989,680 of record NC_056739.1, on the reverse strand, counting down.
TTGAAAAGCAGACCATGTCAGAAATTTAAATTAATGCTCAGTGCAAAATGATATTTCACAGAAGTAATCACCTGGACAAACTACAATCCCTTCATAACACAGAAATGATTTTACAACAATTGCATACTCAGTATTGACCATTTTTTTATAAAAACCTTGCTGCTTTAAGTAAGTTATCATTAAACAACTGAGTAAATAAGGAGGCACATCCACTTTACTGCCAAACCCATGGCACATTCAGAATAGCTGAATGAACCATCGGATGCCTGGAACTATTCCAGGAGAAAAACATCTCATAGTGCTTCTTCCATTGCTTCCTGAGATAGAAGAATGGATAACAAAGAATCCACACCAGACTTGTATCAAAGTTATTATCAGTCTTCTAATGGTCACAATTATTCATTTATATGAAGTTTTTATCAGGTAGAAAACTGAGCAGTTCTGATCAATGTCAGTCTGAGCCCATGTTAAAAACTAACCAGACATATAAAACAGACAAGTTCAATACCACACAAGTGACAGTACAACAGGACAATGGTAGTGTAATGCTTTGCATGCATAGTAAATTCAATGTATTAATTTACAAAAAGTGCAAAGTTTCAAAACATTTTAGAAATTACTATGAATTAAATTGGAGATGTAAAAAGGAGCAAAAGATCGTTGTGGTTGAGTGAGAATAGTGATGATTTACAGTAGACTTAAGTTATGTGAAATATAGGGTAAACGTTCTGCTTGATTAACTAAATATGAGTTTAGTAGAGATGATTTGGGGGTGATGAGGGGCTTACCCCCTGCAGAAAAGAACTTTAAAGCCAACTTGGAATTAGAGGATGAATCTTTAATTTCAGTTGGGATGGATGGTGAAAGATCTTTAGTTTGGAGTGTGGGATTTGTGTTTTAAAACCCAAGTGGCTCAAATTTCTTTGGATGTATGTGAGGATATGTCTTATTAGTTTTTATGTTAAAGGAGGGATATTATGTCCATGAAGGAGTTTGAACAGTTGTGATCTCAGATTATTTCTGCACTTTGGTTAACTGGGAGTCATTTTGCATTTTTAGTGTAATACAGTGGTGTTCATTTCTCAGGGAGTGTGCAATAAATCAACACACTTTGTCTTCTATTGCTTCAATAGTGATGATGTTTTAGTAGGGGCTGCTAATATAAGCGGGAGCCTGAATTCAACTTGAGGGGTTCCTTTCCCTACTGCAGGTCTGGTAGAGTGGGAGAGAAAAGGGGATATATTTTATACCCCAAAAGTAAGGGATTCATTTCTTATATGTATTATCAAGATCTAGGTGGAAGTTGAGTGAGAGGTCAAGATACTTGAAAGAGACTTGCTCTAAAGGCCAGATGTTGAAACAAAGTTCTTTGGGTCTGCTGAGTTTTTGTTTACTATCAAAATGCATAAGATTTGGTTTTGGGTGCATTTAGTTTGAGGTTTTTAGTAGTAATCCACTCAGCAAAGTGATTAAAGTCAGGTTGTAGATCTTGCTGTAGGGTAGTTAGGGAGAGGCTGGAGGAGTAGAAGATCATGACCTCTGCATTTAGGAGGACAGGAAGGTAAAGAAGATCAAGTGGAACTTTATGGATATATATACAGAGATTAGAAGGGGAGAGAATAGATCCCTGAGCTACAACAGTTAAATACATTTGGAACCAAGGGACAGCATCAGGCTAATATCCAGTTCTGATAAGTGGATAACTGACTAAATCAAAGGGTCGGGTGATGTCCATAAAATGTGTAACAGAGAATAGACCTCTGTCCATTGGCATGAGAATTTCATCAGTCCAAAACAATATAACTGTGGCTGTGCTTCTACCTGACCAGATGCTATGTTGTTTTTGTGAGAGAAGGTGGCATTTAGAAATGTATTCTGTGAGATGAAGGTAGACAGTTTCCTCCCATAGATTTTTCACAGGGTTAAGAGGATGGAAAGGGGGTGATGTGATGGCAGTGTGGTTGTTTTTGTTTGGGCAGTGGTTTTACTTTAGCAGATTTTCATAAATCAGGCATGGTATTAGTAGTAAGATAAAGATTAAAGATGTGTTTAGGGGTGCAAAAATGAAGATATAACAGTGACACGTGAACCTTGGTTGTAGGCTAGCTGCACCTGGGGGACCTTCTAGCTATACTTGTTCCAGTAAAAGATAATATTCTGGATGAGATCTTCCAGAAATAGAAAAGATGAAGATATTTTTGCTGGGATTACAGAGCACTTGTGTGGGCATTTACAGCACATTTGGGGAGGTTGCTAAAGTGTCTGTGGAAATCACATGCAGAGAAGCTGAAGGAAGTACTTGTAGAAGTGTGAGTCAGGTTACATCCTGTGTGATTATTGACTTCTTTCCAAAATTTCTTAGGGTTGCATTTCAGAGATTTTTGAATTTGTATCATGGAATGGCGTTTTGTCTTCTAATGCCTTTTTGGCCAAGTTCCTTAGATTTCTATACTGATCCCTATTTTTTGGAGTGGGGTTAGATTTCCAGGAGTGCCAGGATTTATTCCAGAGATTGAGGAGAGATTTTAACTCCTTTCTGACAGTGCCTCCATAAGTGCTTTATGGCTTTGAAAGCTGTCAAAACACTTACTTTTTTAGTGTTTCTGTAACTAGTAGTAGATGAAGAAGATAAAGGTCTGTTCACTACAAAGAATTATGATCAGCTCACCAATCAGAACTCTTTATTATGTGTTCTTGGCATGGATGCCAATCAGTTCACCAATCATAACTCTTTATTATGTGTTCTTGACATGGATGCCAATCAGCTCACCAATCAGAACTCTTTACTATGTGTTCTTGACATGGATGCCAATCAGTTCACCAATCATAACTCTTTATTATGTGTTCTTCACATGGATGCCAATCACTTCATCAATCATAACTCTTTATTATGTGTTCTTGACATGGATGCCAATCAGCTCACCAATCAGAACTCTTTACTATGTGTTCTTGACATGGATGCCAATCAGCTCACCAATCAGAACTCTTTACTATGTGTTCTTGACATGGATGCCAATCAGTTCACCAATCATAACTCTTTATTATGTGTTCTTGACATGGATGCCAATCAGTTCATCAATCATAACTCTTTATTATGTGTTCTTGACATGGATGCCAATCAGTTCACCAATCATAACTCTTTATTTTGTGTTCTTGACATGGATGCCAATCAGTTCACCAATCATAACTCTTTAAAACCTTGACATGGATGCCAATCAGCTCACCAATCAGAACTCTTTATTCAATGTGAATCAGACATGGATGCCAATCAGCTCACCAATCAGAACTCTTTACTATGTGTTCTTGACATGGATGCCAATCAGCTCACCAATCAGAACTCTTTATTATGTGTTCTTGACATGGATGCCAATCAGTTCACCAATCATAACTCTTTATTATGTGTTCTTGACATGGATGCCAATCAGCTCACCAATCAGAACTCTTTATTATGTGTTCTTGACATGGATGCCAAGAAATTCATCTCTCAGGGTTCGCCCTCGAGGTGAATTGTTTGCCATCCATGTCTTGAGCACATAATAATCAGGTTGTGATCAGAGAAGCAGTCTTAAGCCTCTATGTAAGTGTTGTTGCCCACAAGAATGCTATACAAAAGTTGTTGCACAAAGGGAGTGAAAATAAAAAATAACTAAAATCAGAACACTGAAAACAAAGACAAACAGCATCAAATAAGTATTAGATTATTAGATAATGTGGAAAATATATGACCATGAAGTAAACCATTTAGAGAAGGCCAAGAGTAAATGACAAATTACCATTAATTAAATGACAGTAAATGAGGCAAAAATGTAATAGAAAATTAGATATAATGTAATTAAATATAAATATTAAAGCAGACAGAAATAAACATCTAAGGCAGTCACTCTTGACAAATGTTACAGTTCTTAAAAAGAGAAGGTATATTAACATGGAGGGAGTTCAGAATTGTTTACCACAATATGTAAGCCTTATCCTGGGAGGTCTTTGTATCACAGCAAACTTTTGTGATTCTTACATCACACCACCATTGAGGTGATAGTTCCACTGATTGTGACCTGAGCACAGAGAGTGGTCTCTGAGGAAGCTGCATGCTAATGCAGCAGTCTGGGAAACGACTAATACTGATTAGCAATCTACTTTCCTCCAGAAAGGTCCATGTCCACAGCTCCTGAGTGTTCTTCTCTGAAACACTTGATCAAGTAAAATTTTACTTTGGGAGGACAAAGTGAGCACTACCAAAAGATGGCATCCATCCATTCTCTCCAGTTGGAGTATTAATGATGCAGGTAAGTTCAATCAAAATGAGATTAGGGGATTGTCAGTGTGTGTATGTGTTTGCATGTATGAAGTGATGAACAGGGCTGCATAAATGAAAGAGTGTGTGCATATGTGTGTGTGTGTGTGTGTGTGTGTGTGTGTGTGTGTGTGTGTGTGTGTGTGTGTGTGTGTGTGTGTGTGTGTGTGTGTGTGTGTGTGTATGTTTGTATGTATGCATGACATGAATGGGGCTGCATAAATGTGTGTGTGTGTGTGTGTGTGTGTGTGTGTGTGTGTGTGTGTGTGTGTGTGTGTGTATATATATGGGTGGTGTGTTTACACTATGAGGGTTAGGTATAGGATGCTTAGTTGTTATGTGCATCTGTGTGCATGTTTGTAAATGTGTGTGCATGTTTGTATATATCTGTACATGTCTGTGTACAAGTATGCAAATGTGTGTAGTTGGGTACCTTTGCTACTTGATGCAAAGGCTGCTAGAGAAAACACTCTTATGTTCATGTCTAACACTGCATTGTATAAGTTAGCGATGTGGTATATAACTGCTAATGAAGTGTTTCTCAGTGCAGCTTGTTTGTGTCTCAGAATAGGAATCTCTGTCACACTAATTGAAAAACTCAAATTGAACAATTGACATGAGCAAAGAGGAATTCCGTAAGTCTTAGGGACAGTCTATTAAAGTAAGGTAAGACAACATGAAAATAAGGAGCAATAAGAACAATAACTATAGGAAGCATAAAACAGTGACGAGGAGCCGTAGGAACAATAACTATAGAAAGCATAAAACAGTGACAAGGAGCAGTAGGAACAATAACTATAGAAAGCATAAAACAGTAACAAGGAGCAGTAGGAACAATCACTATCGAAAGCATAAAACAGTGACAAGGAGCAGTAAGAACAATAAATATAGAAATCATAAAACAGTGACAAGGAGCAGTAGGAACAATAACTATAGGACACATAAAACAGTGACAAGGAGCCATAGGAACAATAACTATAGAAAGCATAAAACAGTGACAAGGAGCAGTAGGAACAATAACTATAGGAAGCATAAAACTGTGACAAGGAGCCGTAGGAACAATAACTATAGGACGCATAAAACAGTGATTGTATTGCACAAGCAGTTCATCTAGAAGAAATAAAACAGTGATTGTAGTGCACAAGCAGTTCATCTAGAAGAAATAAAACAGTGATTGTAGTGCACAAGCAGTTCATCTAGAAGAAATAAAACAGTGATTGTAGTGCACAACCAGTTCTTCTAGAAGAAATAAAACAGTGATTGTAGTGCACAAGCAGTTCATCTAGAAGAAATAAAACAGTGATTGTAGTGCACAAGCAGTTCATCTATATTAAATAAAACAGTGATTGTAGTGCACAAGCAGTTCATCTAGAAGAAATAAAACAGTGATTGTAGTGCACAAGCAGTTCATCTATAAGAAATAAAACAGTGATTGTAGTGCACAAGCAGTTCATCTAGAAGAAATAAAACAGTGATTGTAGTGCACAAGCAGTTCATCTAGAAGAAATAAAACAGTGATTGTAGTGCACAAGCAGTTCATCTAGAATAAATAAAACAGTGATTGTAGTGCACAAGCAGTTCATCTAGAAGAAATAAAACAGTGATTGTAGTGCACAAGCAGTTCATCTAGAAGAAATAAAACAGTGATTGTAGTGCACAAGCAGTTCATCTAGAAGAAATAAAACAGTGATTGTAGTGTACAAGCAGTTCATCTATATTAAATAAAACAGTGACTGTAGTGCACAAGCAGTTCATCTAGAAGAAATAAAACAGTGATTGTAGTGCACAAGCAGTTCATCTATAAGAAATAAAACAGTGATTGTAGTGCACAAGTAGTTCATCTAGAAGAAATAAAACAGTGATTGTAGTGCACAAGCAGTTCATCTAGAAGAAATAAAACAGTGATTGTAGTGCACAAGCAGTTCATCTAGAATAAATAAAACAGTGATTGTACTGCACAAGCAGTTCATCTAGAAATTAAACAGTGATTGTAGTGCACAAGCAGTTCATCTATATTAAATAAAACAGTGACTGTAGTTCACAAGCAGTTCATCTATATTAAATAAAACAGTGACTGTAGTTCACAAGCAGTTCATCTATAAGAAATAAAACAGTGATTGTAGTGCACAAGCAGTTCATCTGGAAGAAATAAAACAGTGATTGTAGTGCACAAGCAGTTCATCTAGAAGAAATAAAACAGTGATTGTAGTGCACAAGCAGTTCATCTAGAAGAAATTAAACAGTGATTGTAGTACACAAGCAGTTCATCTATAAGAAATAAAACAGTGATTGTAGTGCACAAGCAGTTCATCTATATTAAATAAAACAATGACTGTAGTTCACAAGCAGTTCATCTATAAGAAATAAAACAGTGATTATAGTACACAAGCAGTTCATCTAGAAGAAATAAAACAGTGATTGTAGTGCACAAGCAGTTCATCTAGAAGAAATAAAACAGTGATTGTAGTGCACAAGCAGTTCATCTAGAATAAATAAAACAGTGATTGTAGTGCACAAGCAGTTCATCTAGAATAAATAAAACAGTGATTGTACTGCACAAGCAGTTCATCTAGAAGAAATAAAACAGTGATTGTAGTGCACAAGCAGTTCATCTATAAGAAATAAAACAGTGATTGTAGTGCACAAGCAGTTCATCTATAAGAAATAATACAGTGATTGTAGTGCACAAGCAGTTCATCTAGAAGAAATAAAACAGTGATTGTAGTGCACAAGCAGTTGATCATTATTAAAGGAAAACACCCTCTTCTACAGTTTAACTCAATTATTAGTTTTTTTCTCCCTACAAAATAGTTCCAGTAATGTGCAGGTACCAGAAAGCTGCTTGTAATTTTAAAACTTTTATTTCCTTGGATTGGAATCCAAGGAAGGGGAAGCCCACTTATTTTTTTAAGCTTAACTTCCCACATACTTTGCAGAGGAATTTGTTTTCATCTGTATGACATATCATACATACAGATACATCAGTAGGTACTTCTGTCAATCTTAGATGAGCAATTACTCCTGCTAATGTCAGGAACACAGAAGCTAATATAAGAAAGACAGAAAGTTGTGGAACTGTTTTCCACTCTTTATTGCAGAGAGGAGGAGAACTTTACACTCCCCTTTCATAGCAAAACAAAGCAATTAGATCAGTCAGGGGTTTAAAGGCAGTTGCCACCTCTTCTGCCAAATTTACATAATCAGCAACACAGCATTGAAATGTTAAGCGTTAAGTGCTGCTAATTTATAATGTTGTAAATGTTAAGATGTGGGCAATATGGATGCATACAATTCATTATTTATAATAAACTTAACATAGTAATGTTGAGCATTATTAATGCATACATTCTAGTAAATGTTGCTTAATGTTATACTTATTCACTATCACGCATTGGCTATTTGTTGCACATGCAGTTTTTGTCAATGTCTTTATGTCAGTATTTTTTCTTTGTATATTGCTGATTGCATTTATTACTTATCTTTGTCAATGTAGCCCAAGTTCTGGCTGAAAAGGGTCCTGGAACCAGTTCACTTTCCTGGTTACCAAAGTATAAATAAATATTAAATATTAAAAAGGGGGGGTGAACATGACAGAAATAATTAAGGAACTAGCAAAATACATTTTAATTCCACATCATTCATGAGAGAGAGGGGAAAAAAACTTTCCTCTGAAGGCATTGGGAAGTAGTAGACAGACTTACTTTGGAGTCCTACTACTTGTCAGCTATAAATGTACAGCATGGATCATTTGTTGCAAAGAGTGCTTTCACACCTCAGCATGAGAATGTGGGGAAAAGTCTGCCAATTATTTTAGAACTACAAAAGAATCCCTTTACAAAAGCTTGCTATTTACCTACTTTATTTTGCTGGAAGTAGCTAACAGCTATTAATAGCATACAGCAAGCTCTGACAGATACATAAATGAGGCTCAGTCAGGGAAAAATAGAAGTAACTCTGTTACAGAAGGTTGGTTAGATGGCAATGCTTCACAGCCTGTCCTTCTATCTTAATGGCATCAAAAAAACAACACTTCCTTATGTCCAGCATGACTTATATAAAGAGGACTAGAAATGTATTTTGGGAAGAAGGGATGAAAGCAAGAAAACAAGATCACCTTACCAAGGCAGGATCTCTCATCCTCCATTTTGAAGAAAACACATTAAAATTGTAAAATAAGCACTTGTAGGGATTTTGAGACATTACAATACCTCAGAAAACAAAGATAAAATGCAAAAAACATAATTTTGAGTTCTAAGTGCTTTCCTTGAAATAACTGAAAGTACTACAAGAACTAGCTTTATAACTTATCCAGAAAAAAATAAAGCTTATCACAAATCTGCAAGTGAAATAATACAGACATAGAAATGCCAGCCAGCAGTGTTCAACACATCAAGTCTGTAAAGAAGATGTAATTGAACGTGAAAAGGACTGTGCAGAATTTTGTAGAACATGTCTTATTTTGTCACATTTTTGCCCTTACCCCGGCGATAGCTCATGATACTGTATACTGGGCTGCAGCCCTCCTGTCCATTTATGTGCTTTACTACATTTATATTATTTTTGTCTTTAATTTAAAATATTAAAATGCTAAACATACAACTTGCAGCAGCTGTATTCTGCTTTGCCATGGAATGTGAACAAAGCTCTTACTGTGTGTGCTTGCTGTACCAAGAGCCATGGCATTAAAAAAGAAAAAAATATATTTCTGGGCTAATTTTTAAAATCATCCCAGATTACAGCTGTACACTCTAGATCCAGTTATCTGAATGAGGTAGTTACACCTTAAAGTGAATAACGCTCAGTTAAAAATTCTGCTTTGTAGAAGTAACAACCTGCTACATGACAGTAACATGGCTATTAGTATATAAGGAGAAAGAGAACATGCAATGGTAAAAGCCAAGAAGTTGTCATCTCACCTGGCTTTTACTTTCTTTACTGGCTGTTCGGTCAACTCTGAGCTTGCCTGGCTTTTTTTTTACTGTTTGTCAGTAAGAGACATCAGGAGATGTCATGCAGAATTTAAGAACCTGATGAATGGACCTAAATCTGAGTGCTTTAACATCTTCATATTGTGACTGCAGGTAGGAGAATTCAGCATAGCAGAAGCATTATAGCCAAGGATTCATACTCCTCGGCTATAATGCTTAGACAATGAGATGCTAATTTACATTTTTTTAGTAATCTAACAATGGGTAGGGTATACATCTAAACTGTTAGTCATTTTGAGGGTTAAAGCCCATGTTTGACACTGTTCCACATGGAAAAGATCTGTCACAGTGATTGCTGGAATTTTAATAACTGTTCTTCTTGGCAAATAATACTGAATTATTTACATTCATGTGATGAAATTTATATAAAGAATCTTACAGGAACAAATACTGTATTATTTATGTTCATTTTATGAACTTTACATAAAGAAGCTAACAGGAACAGCTTATGGTTAGCATTTAAACCAGAGACTTAAAACTATGAGATGTTATGAAGTTGTTTCCTGTGGTCCAAGTTCTAATCCCCTCAGCCTCTATTTGCCTGTTGTGAGTCTTGACAAGGCACATACTGAGGCAGTGCACTCACTAGAGCTGAGTCTGAAAAAAGTCCATGTGATTGGTGCTGTACACTTCTTTACAACTAATGTAAATATTTATAAACTGTCCTTGGGCTTGCCTCTTATTTCTGCCCTCTACCTTGTATAATTTGTGATTTTTCTAGTAAATCACTGAGGATTAAAGTCAGTCACTGATGCCAGACATTCTAGTTTCATACTCTTTAATGTTCTGAAAATGCATGTTAATACAAATCATGCTGTCTGTTTATTTATTTATTTTTTTTATTTTTAATCTAACGATGGCTAGGGACAGATCTCTCTACTTCTTTTTGTTTTAAAATGCATGTTGATGCAAAACATATTGTTCTGTTTGTTTTAAGTGAATTAAAGTAATAGTTTAAAAAGGCTCTCATTTTGGGCATTTGTTTCCCTACAATTATTTTTTCCAGAATTTTTGATTATTGTCTTCTGACATTGTATGAAATGCAGTTTACCTAATTGTATGTTACGTGCATTTACATCACATGCATTACAGTTAGAGTACCCAGTCAGCACCAGTCATTTTTTTAATGTTTAGAGGTGTTGAGTTTTGTGGTATTCTAGTGAAACCTTTACAACCATCGTATGTCCAAACTGAACTATCTCAAACAAGCTCTGGCAAGTAAGGAAGACTGCTGTTGGTAGAATATGTAACACGTGCAATAGTGTATGAACAGTTTGGTAAAAAAGTAACCATGGTCAAGGCTGAACCTTTTGAAATATAGCCCCACCTATTTAATTGCTTCCCAAAACTCCTCCTTGGGTTGAAATCTCCAGCAGCCTTGGCCTATCCCTCATAAAATGTTTGATTTTCTGATCAGCCACTGAGGATTGCAGTCCGTCAATGATGACATTAAAGTTTTATACTTATTGTTCAGAAATACATGTTGATGTAAAGTTCATTAACTTTTCAATTGAATTAGGGTAATATTTAAAAATGCCCTATATTATGGTCCTTTCTCCCCCATTACTTTTGGCTTTGTCAAGAATTATTTTGCAAAGTAGGTGAGAGGTTCTATGTTGTAATGGTTATCACATCAGCTTTCTATATATAGAAGGTATTCAAGTTCAATCCATAGTGGAACCCTTATGTATTGCAAAAAGCACAAAGGGTTAAAGCTGTGAGTTGTTAGGTTATTTTATGTGGTGCAGGGTTTGAATCCCTTAGCCATTATTTGCCTAATGTATGAAATTAAACAAGTCACTTAACCAGACAGTGCTGTGGGACACCTGGGAATTTGGGCTTGGCTCATAAATGGTATCTTATAACACATGCCTAGTATCTACCTTTGAATTTACTGTGGACTGTGAAGGAACAAACAGACAAAATGTGTATATGTTCTAAAAGATATATTATTACTATTTGTTACCACTTGTTTACATAGATGATCTATATGGGGCAAGACAAGTGCCCCTTTTCTGCAGAGGTCTGGGGAGAAGAGCTCTAAAACAGTGTATTGATTGTTACAGGTTATTTTACAAAATATAAAGTCAAACAACCTACCAAGGTGAAACATATGATCCAACCAGCAAACCCCCACCCCATAAAAAGCAGGAGAAAGTAGAACGTGACAAGTAGGGGTAACAAATATCAGTAGTGGAATATGAATTCACCAGTTAAATATCAAGAACAGGGAAAAGTGAAGCAATCCAAGGATCCTGATAAACAAGAAAATCTATAGAATAAATAGTTGAAGATCCCCAGGGCTCATATAACAATAAGCAAAAGGCTCTGCTCATTAAATAATGTTTACATTTGTAAGGCATCATTAACTACTGCAGGGATTTATGAATGCTGCAAAGTTAAGGGTGTCCCGTAAAGATGATAATGTTTACATTTGTAAGGCATCATTAACTACTGCAGGGATTTATGAATGCTGCAGAGTTAAGGGTGTCCCGTAAAGATGATAATGTTTACATTTGTAAGGCATCATTAACTACTGCAGGGATTTATGAATGCTGCAAAGTTAAGGGTGTCCTGTAAAGATGATAATGTTTACATTTGTAAGGCATCATTAACTACTGCAGGGATTTATGAATGCTGCAAAGTTAAGGTTGTCCTGTAAAGATGATAATGTTTACATTTGTAAGGCATCATTAACTACTGCAGGGATTTATGAATGCTGCAAAGTTAAGGGTGTCCTGTAAAGATGATAATGTTTACATTTGTAAGGCATCATTAACTACTGCAGGGATTTATGAATGCTGCAAAGTTAAGGGTGTCCCGTAAAGATGATAATGTTTACATTTGTAAGGCATCATTAACTACTGCAGGGATTTATGAATGCTGCAAAGTTAAGGGTGTCCCGTAAAGATGATAATGTTTACATTTGTAAGGCATCATTAACTACTGCAGGGATTTATGAATGCTGCAGAGTTAAGGGTGTCCCGTAAAGATGATAATGTTTACATTTGTAAGGCATCATTAACTACTGCAGGGATTTATGAATGCTGCAGAGTTAAGGGTGTCCCGTAAAGATGATAATGTTTACATTTGTAAGGCATCATTAACTACTGCAGGGATTTATGAATGCTGCAGAGTTAAGGGTATCCTGTAAAGATGATAATGTTTACATTTGTAAGGCATCATTAACTACTGCAGGGATTTATGAATGCTGCAAAGTTAAGGGTGTCCCGTAAAGATGATAATGTTTACATTTGTAAGGCATCATTAACTACTGCAGGGATTTATGAATGCTGCAGAGTTAAGGGTGTCCCGTAAAGATGATAATGTTTACATTTGTAAGGCATCATTAACTACTGCAGGGATTTATGAATGCTGCAAAGTTAAGGGTGTCCCGTAAAGATGATAATGTTTACATTTGTAAGGCATCATTAACTACTGCAGGGATTTATGAATGCTGCAAAGTTAAGGGTGTCCCGTGTCCCGTAAAGATAAGGAATGAAGAAAACAGTTGAAATTTGCAGCTCTAAGGTGGTCAGCATTGAAGCTTGAATGTGGTCAGTTCTAGGAAAGTCAAATCATCTTCTGGAAAAAGACCACACTGGACTACAACCCTTAACTGCTTCCTGTATTCTTACAGTGATTCTAGGCAAAAACACAAAGCAAGTATAAATAATGCTGGGGATCTGAATCTTCAGTTGAATTTAAGAGAAAATCCAATGAACAATCAAAATGGTTGATAAACTTCAGTGGATCATGTGACTAGATGTACACAAAGGCTAAAGAATATGAAGATGATGATTTAGTGGCTATAAAATGACTCAAAAGTAGTCAGCTCTTATTAGCTGCTGTACGAGTTAAAAAAATTGAAAAAAGCTTTTTTTTCAGCCTAGATTCTACAACTTTGTATATGATAACTCTAAGGTTAAGGGATCCATTGGTGTTGCCATTATGGGTATATAGCCTTATAAGACTAGAAGATTTTAAGTGACACATGATTTCAGTAGTTGATATATACAGAGTGAGCAACAAAGGAAGGAGCAATACATTAAAACAAGGCACTCCAGGGATGGTTATTTCTGCTGGGCATAGAGGTAAAGCTGGTAGGGCACAAAGGGAGCTGGGAGAAGGGGAGAGAGGAGATACAGAAGGGAGGCTAGCATTATACTATTTGTAGACAGTTGTACCCTGCTTACAGACAACACTGATGGGGCCCTGGGTGATACTCTATGCGTCTTTCATAAGTGTGGAATCCGGACTGATCTGTGGTATAACTGAAATAAAAATGGTTCCGGGGTCAAGTTTTCTGGGGAGGAGAATTACAGTATCAGGTGTATCAAACATCAAAGGGGTGCATGAGGTTAATTTTCTGAAGAAGAAGATTTATAAATAAGGGGGTTACAATACTGTTGAATTAAAAAGGACCAATAGGATGTGTTCAGAAGTAGATCCTTTCTTCAGATCACATACAATGATTAAGATAATGATCTTACCCATAATTCCTTGTTGGTTTGTACACCCAATAATCAAAACAAATGGAAAATAGTAAATGAACTACAATGACTTGTAGACAGATATATTTAGAAGGAAGGTTATCTAAGATTAGGAAAAGAGGAAATGTGGGGTTTCGCTTAATTTGGGGGTGGAGTATTGGATGTTACAGCATATGCAGCAAACACAGTTAAATACCAAATGACAAAAAAAAAAAAGAATTTCCTAGGAATGATTATCACAGCAATGCAGGAAAGATGGTAGATGTATATCTTAGAAAGACTGGAAGATATGCAAGTCAGGGAAGTTGGAATAGAATATCCAGGAATAGTCCAGTAATGATAGTTGAAAATGTAAGTATAAGAAGTAAGGGAATTCTGGGAGTGAAGGAGTTATCATGGGACATCAGGGATAGAAGGAAGGAAGGACTTTGAAACATTTGCCTGTTTACTGAAACTGTCTGCTCTGGAAATATAAGAAAATCCTAGAATTTTGAGCACATTGAAAGTGCTCCAAAGGTATGAAGGGGGATATTTGAATCTCAAGAAGAAAGATGAAGGGATGAGAAAGAAATGGAAGATGAAAAAAGGAAATGGATAATAAAGGGAACATGTGATTGAAGCTAGAAAAATGTAAAAGAAGATGTGACAAAGAAACCAATGGAAACCTTGAGGAAGCCTTGACAGAAAAACATTGTAAAATGAGATAGGACACATTAGGAAGATACAGTGAAAGTCTGGAATATTTCAATGGTATTAAAACTGATGCAGGATTAACATTGCGCAAACATTCAAATGTGCTATATTGCTTTAAGTGGAGTGATCAGTAAAGGCAGGACAGAAGAGACCCACCTTATCTAAAGAGAGGACTGGGAAGGGCTGATCACATACAGTCATTTCTGAAATGTGCTGTATAAGGGATGGGTGGGTAATTATAAGAATGCAGAACAGACACAGAGGATATGCTAAGATGAAATAGAAGAAAAGGTAGTAAGTTGGAGTAGGGGTGAGAGTGTTTTCATAGTGATATTAGAGCAGTGGGTTGTCAAACCTATGGACAAATGCTGCAAAACTGAAAACTATCAATGAATGGTGAAGGAAAAAAGGAAAAAAGAAAGATGCTGTGATAATGAAATGGGAAAATAAATGACCAGAGGTAATTAGATGAGAGAGTGGTTTAGAGAGGGGTGGTCTTATTTTATAAAATTAATGTAGAAAAAAGATTTGAAAGAATATGCCCATTTACTGTAATCACAGGTGGCGTAATGCAGTAAGAATAGCATACATATCCACAAGAAGGTCACAAGGGAAATTAGTACTAAAGCTGTTTTCATGTACATTTTTGTATGTTTCTATTTATATGAAATGATTTGGTGACAGATGTATTTTGTTTTGTTTCTTTAAATATACATAATAGTTACTCTCAGAGTATCCCGGCAGGTGGAGAGTAGGGTGGTGTCTAGGGATATTGTTGTGATATCACAGAAAATAGAGATGAGGATGCTGAGTGCTGATGGTTCCTCTTAAGGTCCTCCCAAAGGTGGAGCTGATGGCCCAATGTCTGCAGATAATTATTGCTGGACTGTCCTAGGAGGTGCAGTTGAAGGTGTTATCTACTAGTAGAACATGTTATGTATCAAAAAAGATGAAGCAGAAGGTGCTGTTTGCTAATGGATAATGTTAGGGTATCCTGGTGCGTAGAGTTAAGGTTGGCATTTATTAATGGTTACTGTTAGGGTACCCAGTATGTGGGGCTGTAGATGCTGTCTGATGACTGTGAATGTCCAGGTATTCCAGTAAGCAAATCAGAGGATAGGTGTTCTGGTGGTGACCAATAGTGTGTCCTTCTGATGATTTCTAAGTGCCCTAGCAGTAGGGAGAAGGGTAAAGCCTGCTGATAGTCATTGACTGTTGGGTTTTTGCAGCAAGCAGAGCTGAGGGAGGTGTTTAATGATGGTTACTCTTTGGCAATACCAGTAGACTGAGCCAAGGGTGAAGTCTGATGATAATTACTGTTAGGGGATGATTTTAGTAGGCAGAGCCAAGGGTGGAGTCTGGTGATAGTTACTGTTAAGGGATTCCTGGAGGCAGGCTAGAAGGCATAATTTGCTAACAAATAGGATTAACATAACGCAGCAGGCAAAGCTAAGGATGACTCCTGTGGATTAATGTTAAGAATTCCCAGCAGGTAGAGCTGTGGGTGGAGTCTTATGATGGTAACTGTTAGGGTATCACAATACATAGAACTGTGGATGGAGTCTGCTGATGGTTACAGATAGGCTATCCTAGTAGGTAGAACTCAAGGTGTTATATGATGGTGGTTAGTGTTGCAGTACTCCTGTACATAGAACTGAGGGTGGAGTCTGATGATCATTACTGCTAGGGTATCCTAGTAGGTAGAACTCAAGGTGTTACCTTACAGTGGTTAGTGTTACAATATTTCTATACATAAAACTGAGGGTGGAGTCTGATGATCATTACTGCTAGGGTATCCCAGTAAGCAGAGCTGAGGGTGGAGTCTGATGATAATTATTCTTACTTTGAGAAGGTAGAGCTGAGGGCAGTACCTGCTTAATGGTTGTTGACATAGTATTCCAGTAGACAGATCTATAGCTGGTGTCAACTAATGGTGACTGTCAAGGTTGTGTCATGGTAGCTCAGACGTCAGCACAGTGACTGTCAGAATATCAGGGTATCTCAGATGTCAGCACAGTGACTGTCAGGATGCCAGTGTATCTCAGATGTCAGCATGGTGACTGTCAGGGTGTCAGGGTATCTCAGACATCAGCACTAAGTAAGACAATTCATCCCTGTGAAGGCCAGCAGTTCCTAACAGAAACAGTATGGCCCCATGGATATTCTGATCATTACAGTGCATGCAACACCAATATCTACAAGCAAGAAGGCTTTTTTTTTTTTTTTTTTTTTTTGTGGAGTGACTTTGCCTCACTCAGTTTCCAAATACTGAAATACTGAATTTTTTTAGCTATTTCTAAACACTGGGCTATACTTCATGTCTTGGAATAACCTCTGACTGATTTTTTTAATTCCATTTACTTGCTGTTTTTGTTTGATTTTCTACTCTTCAGAGAGGACATCCCCCATGAGCCTTGCTGTGCCCTTATGTAACTTTAACTGTATAACTCACAAATTGAGATAACTAGTGCCATCTCTTTACTAGTAAAGTGAGTTCAGTGACAGAGGATTAGAGAGCCACCATATCTACCTCGCAAAAGGTGATTACTTTTTTGTTGATGTTATGTTAACCCTGCCCTAACCTATGTGGTGGTGATATATTTTGAGGGTACACCTCCCACAAGGAACAGCTCCTAGTATATCCCCTGACACAATGATGTTGATGTCTTCCAGCCTGCACACAGGCTCTAATCTAACCTCTGACCTTAGCCCCTACTGATCGAAGCCATGAAGGCCGCTGTTCTTCCACTGCTCATGTCCCACTAAAGTCCATCAATCCTTGCCTCATATTTTTGGTTCGTTCCTAAAAAATTTAGGGTTTTCTGGCAAATCATTGAGGATTGAAGTCACTAAATAATAAAAGACATTTGAGGTTCAGATGCCACATCCTTCAAAAAATGCATACTAATGTAAAATTTGTTATTCTAGCAACTTTTTAAGTTTTTAAGACCACAATATAAACTCATTCCCTGATTTTGGGCCTCTGTCCCACAATTACTCTAACAGGTAGAGAGATAAGGCCACTAATATGCTAGGTCACCTGGGTCAAAATCAAGGCTTTATCACCCTAATTCATTGACCTGGCTTAACAATTGAAAATGGTCATGTATACAAATCTGGTATGTGAGATTAAGTATAACAGCAAAATAAAGTTTTATTACCTGTGGAAATCGATATAGTCCCAGTACCTGAGCAATCGCTATTGAATTTCCAGGTAACCATTCAGCAATCATGGCAGCTGCATAGGAAAAGGAGTGACACTCGTAGTTTATAAATTCTTTGCTCCTCCCTGACAGGAACCAAAATGAACTTTCAAGGCATTTGTGTGGATTTCCACATGAGTCATAAATTTCAAACCCCACAGTTATATTTGGCAGGACTAGTGGGTTTTTTTCTATACTCTGTATTGCAAGCTTCATTGCTAGAACAGAGTTATATGCATATATATCAAACCTGTAATGAAATATAATTCATCATTTAAAAATGTGCATAGGGTAGGAAAAGAAATTGTGAAGAGTAAGCAAAGCCAGTAGTAAACCATTTCATATCATCATCAGCCCCCTTTTTCCCATTTTTTCTACATGAGGTTGGGGTATCGTGTTAACAATCGCAAGCTCTCTTGATTCAGTGTTACACTCCTACCTTCCTCAACCCGCATGCCTGACTGTCACAGATCTTCTTTCATACAATACATGCAGCTCTTTGCTGGACATCCTGTGTTCTTCTTACCTTCTTCCTGTCTGTCCAAATCTTCCTCACCAAATTGTCTTCTGCTTTTCTGCATATGTCCAAACCACTGTAATCTATACTCTTTGATCTTTTCTGCAATTGGAGCTACTTTGTTTCTGCTCTTTTGTCCTCATTTCTTCACCTGTCCCACAGTGTACATCCTACCATCCTTCTCAGACACTTCATTTCCATCACCTCCAGCTTCTTCAACTGTTCTGCCTTTACTGCCCAGGTTTCTGTACCATACAGTAATACTGGTTGCACCACTGTTTTTACACCTTGCTTTTCAGCTTCTTTGGCATTCTTCTGTCATAGATTGCACCTGATACTCTATGGCAGTTGGCTGCAGCCCCTCTGATTCTAGCTTTGACCTCTTCATTCAGACTACGCTTCTCCTCAACCACCCCTCCCAGATACTTGAAGCTGTTTACCTGTTCCACTATCTTCCCTTCTATCTCTATTCTCAGCTTCTTCTGATTTCCCCAATTTGCTGCCATTTCCACCACCTTATCTGTGCTTAGTTCCATCCCATGTGCCTTCATTTTTACATTCCATTATCCTATCCTTTGCTGAAGTTCTAGCTAAGACTCAGCCTGCAATGCAACATCATCTGCATACAACAACTTTTTTGAGCTGTCTCCTCCAACCTGTTTGCTAATGTAGTCCATCACCAGTATGAACAGCAGTGGGCTCAGAGATGAACCCTGGTGTACACCCACTCCCACTGGGAGCCCCTCTGTGAGGCCAAACACTGTTCGTACTTGAGTCATTGGGTCCTTGTACATAGCCTGCACTAATACTACCAATGTTTCTGGGACTTCAGACCACTGAAGTACTGCCCAGATCAGCTTCCTTGGGACCTTGTCATATACTTTCTCCAAGTCTAGGAATCTCCAGTTGAACTTTATCCTCATCTCTAGCTTCTTCTCAGGCATCTGTCTCACTTCAAACATCAGGTCACTTGTGCTGCATCCTGATCTGAATCCAAACTGCTCATCTCCCATCTTACATTCTGCTACTCTGCATATCCATTTATCAGTCACACTCTCCAGAATTTTCATGCAATGTGACAGGAGTTTGATGCCTTTGTACTGCCACACTTGTGGATGTGCCCTTTGTTTCTGTACACTGACATTAGTATGCTTATTCTCCAGTCATCTGGGATACGCCTTTCTCTCCACACTGCAATTAGTACCCTCAGGAGCCATTTCTCCCCTACCTCACCCAACATCTTTATCATATCTGCTGTGACCTCATCTGAACCTGCTGCTTTCCCTGACTTCATTTTCCTTAGTGCTGCTCTTACTACTTCTAGGGTGGGCTCCTCTTCTTCTATCATCGTAGGTTGTTTCTGTGGCAGTACAGCTTCTGTGGGGTTTTCTTCATTCAGAAGCTGTTGGAAATACTCCTTCCATCTGCCTTTGATGTCCTCTGGGCTGGTGAGCAGGTTGTTACTGGCATCCCTTATGAAGGGTGTCTGACTATCTTCTTTATCTTTCTGACTTTGCCTTGCACCTTGATATAGTTTCTTTGTGCCATTTACTGAGTCACTTTCCGGAAATTGGTACAGTGCCTCCGATGCCCTATTCTTTGCTATTGCAACTTCTTTCTTAGCTTCCTTGTTAGCCAACCAGTAGTCCTTCCTAGCCTGATCAGTCTTTTCTCTCTCCCACTTCTTCCTGCACTCATTTCCTTTGATGACTTCCTGGACTTCTGCATTCCACCACCAGCTGCCCTTATCTACCTTATTTCCATACCTGGCTCTGTAGTCCTAACACATGCTGTTTTTAGGCGCTCCCATTACCTGTCTCCTCCTTTTCTTGGGGTGCTACAGCCCTGAGTAATTCCTTGAACTGTTGTACTTTCTCTCCAGTCATCTTCCAGGTCTAAAGCCTAGCCTCTGTTGACCTTAGAACCTTCTCTGACCACTGCTTGCAGTTGATTGTGACAACCAGTTTATAATGCTGTGGGCTGACTGTTTCACTGGGGATGACTTTGCAATCATGGATTCCACCCCAGTGCATTTTCCTTACTAGGAAGAAGTCTACCTGAGTTGCATGTTGGCCACTCTTGTATGTGATCTTGTGACCGTCTCTCTTTCTGAAACATGTGTTGGCTACTATCAAGCCATTTGTCAGACAGAAATCTAGAATGGCTTCTCCTTCTTTATTCCTGTTGCCCCACCCATGTGGACCCAGGCAGCCCTCATATCCTGTTCTATCTGTCCTGGTATGTGCATTCAGGTCACCCATTATCAACACCAATTCATGTTGTCCTGCTTTTTCTAGTAGGCCTGCAACTGCTGTCTGAATGCACTCTTGTCCTCACTACCACAACGCTGCTGTGGGGCATAGACTGTGATTATGAATACTGCCCTGTCATTACACTGGAGTCTGATTGCCATTAATTTTGATGATACCACTCACTTCTGAAGCCTCTCTCTCACCACAATTCCTACACCATTTCTAGTCTGTCAACCACCTGAGTAGCAGAGTCTGGATGCCAAGCCAAGTGACTTTGGTGCACTGCCCTTCCATTTTGTCTCTTGAATACATAGGATATCTAGCCTTCTCAGTATCATCAAGTTATCCACTTCCAAGTTGCATCACATCAGTGAACCTACATTAAGCGTAGCAAGTCTCAGTTCATGTTTGGCAGGTTGGTTGGTTTTATGTCCAGCTTTTGCTTAACAGAGCAATCCCAGGTAACCCAGTCTGGGCAACTACCCACCCACTGGCCATTAGCTTATTGACCTAGGGGTTTCTGGACTTTATGGTGGGCACACTGGGAAATAGGGGCACATATACCATTAGCAAGGGTCTTTGACATAGGTCATAGTAGGCCAGGACCTCAACCACTTATCACTGGCAACTACCCATGTCCATTTTGGTGACTTTAGTCAACATGACCGAATCACCTAGAGTTATATTTTACACAATCGAGTGGCTAGCCCTGCCACAGTGTGCAGTCTGTGATCCATGTTCTCCTATCTTGAGGATGACAGTCGATGCCCAAAGTGGTTGGCCTGCACAACTCTTCCCCGTATAGGGCACCATGTAGAGTCTGTGCTGCTGCCCACAGCTCCATTCATTGGTGAGTATGAGATGGAAACACTCAGCATGTTTTTCAGACATGGGAGAAACTCCACGGAGACACAGGGATAATGTGCAAACTCCAAACCGGCATTGGTCGGAGGTCAGGATTGAACCTTGTACCTTGTGCATGGGAGGCAAAGACATTGACCATTATGCCAACTGTGCAAGAAACACCAACAGTCCAAAAAGTGAATAATAAAGAAACACAACTTGATTCACCATGATACAGAATCCACACTGACTTCAGGAAGTATAAATCACCATAAATTTATTCTGGTACCTCGGCTTATCACCTTTAAGGAATAATTCAAGTATAAGATTCACCTCCTTATATATAAACCAGATACTTAAACATACAAATTGAATAATTATTTAATTACATCAGTTAACTATATAATAAAATGCACCCTGCCAGTTCATTACATTTTAAGAACTTTGAATGCAGAAGAATATTTAAAGTGCTACTATCATATAGAACCTTAAACACATTTTTATGTTATTCTTTTATACAATATTACATGACCTATAAAGTAATATTATTATCCAAGTTCATGCCCCTAGGATGTAAAGTACAATAGTTTAAAAGCATTCTACATTCCAATTTGTTCAATTCCCTTCTGAAATTCCCCTCTATTAATCACTGGTCATGCCAAAACACTAAAAACAGCCCCCCCACTGATCCATCATGTTTGGATATAAAGTGAGCAGCCACTGGACTATCCATTTTAATTATCCTGATGTCCTCCAAGTGTTCCAAAATGCGCACCTTAACATTCCTGTAGGTTGTCCTATGTACCACCAAATACTGGTGCAGTCACAGCCTATACTACAGATTACCCCACATGAATTACAATCATAACTTTCTCTAGCAAGATAACATTTTCCATTGATTTTAGAAACATGCAGATTTCTTGCTCTGTTGCATACTGAACAATTGCCGCACATCTGAGTGCCTACCCTACCCCCATCTGCAACACTAATAACCTTGTTGTTAAGCAACTCTTTTAAATTATTGCATCTGCCGTAGGAAAATGTGATATGCTTAGGAAAAAAGAATCCTACCAAGCCATCTTCACAAACTACATTGCAAACCTGCCTAACTATACCCTCCAAAACAGGAGAAAAGTTGGAAAAATCTAGTAACAAAAAATGTTTCCATATTCTGATACTCAGTCTCTTCTCTAACAGTATGCATCCCCCTACTTCTTCTTTGACAAACCCTACATTTAGTTTTAGAAAGAACATCAGAATATCCACATGAAAATACTTTCTCATTTACTTTATTCAAAAAAACTTCTCGAAGTTGCTCTTCAGAAGTGTTATAAAAAATCCTTCTGAATTCCCCATAAGGTAAAGATTTAAGAAAATGGGGGATGATACTTTCAGCATGCAAAAATTGTTAACTGATGTGGGCTTCCTATAAGGCTTGTGCTGCACCTTGTCCTGATCATTTATATAAAACTCTATGTCCAAAAATGCTGTTATTAGAATTAAGCTCCCAAGTGAATTTTAAACCATGTGTATTCTCATTTAATTGTTCATAGGTAGGTACAATGCTATTGGCCCTAGGGCCTATATTAGCCTAGCCAAATGGTACCCTGGCTTTTGCCACCCAAGAAAATTATTTTCCTGTGCTCCTGTCAAGCAGAGCCACAAAGGTGATACCTGGGGTGAATTTCCTATTTCCCATCCAATCATCAAGATTTTTCTTGAAGAGTGCTAATGAGGAACTTTGCTTGACATAGATGGGTAGTTTGTTCCAGAGTATGGGAAGTCTCTGGGACAGGAATCTATCCCTCCAGCATGTTCTGTTTATTGTGGTGACAAGGTTTAGGTCCCTAGAGCGTGTAGCTCAGAGGAATTGGGATTTCTTTACGTGGATCATGTCCAAGAGCTCTGGGTTTGACATAGCTTTGTATGTTAGGCAGAAATTGCCTCTGAGTAGGCGATATGTGACAGAGTAAAGCTAGAGTTTTTTGAGACGGCCTGCGTAAGGTATCTGTTTGAGGCCAGTAATCCTCTTTGTGAGGTATTTCTGTGGCCTTTCCAGTTGTTGTAGATGTCTTGTGAGGTACATACCAAAAGGGGTGTTGTACTTTATAATGGGTCTAATGAGTGATGAGTAGAGGGGAACAATGATCTCTTTTTTCCTGATTGAGAAAGCTTTTGTGATGAGGTGTGCCACGTAGAAGGATTTCCTGACTACTGTGGCGATGTGATTATCAAAGGAGAGACTACTGTCCACCTGTGTCACATGGTCTCTTATCACACTTTCAGTGTTAAGTAGACTGCCGCCTATGTGGCAGTTCATGGGTACAGAGTTTTTACCAAAAGGGATGACAATGCACTTTTTGGCATTGAGCTTGAGGCCATGGCTTTGACACCAGGCATCTGTCTCAGTGAGGCCCTTTGTAGGATGTCCACGTCTTTTGGAGTTTTGATTATGGCTCCTAGTTTGCAGTCATCTGCGAACTTTGTTAGCCAAAGACCTTCTGTGTTAGCCTGTACTTCATAAATTCCACAAACATACTATGGTTGCCTCTGCACACAAAAATTAAATCAGCAATATATCTCATGTAATATATGACATTATTGACAAAAAACTGATTTAACCTATACTATCTACTCTTATTTACCCCTACTATAATCTAAAGTACCTAAGATCCGCACACAGACTTCTTGTAAATATTGACAAAGCAAACAACAAGGCTGGAGATTCCCTTTTTTCTAACACTGTTGGGAAACACTGGAACCTGCTTCCCTCTGAACTTTCTACTATTCCCTCTAAATCTCTCTTTAAAAAGAGACTTAAGCTCTACCTCATATCACAATGGCTGTGCCCCTGTACTAATCCTGACTAACTCTAGCTCTTGACACCTGACTAAATTCCAGACCT
This sequence comes from Protopterus annectens, assembly GCF_019279795.1. Lineage (NCBI taxonomy): Eukaryota > Metazoa > Chordata > Ceratodontiformes > Protopteridae > Protopterus > Protopterus annectens. Next base: position 52,965,495 of record NC_056739.1, on the reverse strand, counting down.
TTAGAACCCTAAATCTGCTTCATATTTACATCCATGATCTATTTCTCCTTCTTACTATCTATCTATCTATATATAAAATGTGTTTTTATCCCGCTAGCGGTGCTCACGTATCTGCTGCTTTCTTACTTTCCTTTATCCGCAGTTACTGTACATTACGCTAGTATTCTCTCGGTATGTCTCTTGTAACAATATTTTTACCATTTATGTTTAACTTACTGCATTTTTATACTTTATAACTATGTCACCAGTTATAATGTTTTCTTTTACTCTGTTATTTTCATGTATTTCTTTAATGTAAATTTATTTTAACTTTTTGGAGCTTATCACCGCGGGCCTCTACTGAAAATGGACATATATCCAGCTAGACTAGCCCAGTCAACAAATGTAAACTAAAAAAAATAAATAAATAAAAATTTAAGAACATAAACTGTCTCTCAAACTCTCCCATGTATATTATAGCGTAAGATCGGGAAAAGGCTGCCCCCAAGGATGTACCTCTTATCTGCAAATAGAAATTCTTTTTTCCATTTAAAATAGTTGTGAGTCAAACTAGACTCTAAAAGAATCAACAAAAAAGATGTTCCAGGCCCTTCCCCTATAATCTTACCAATGGTTTCTAATTCCCCATCTTTTGTCTAGATTAGTATATAAAGCCGACACATCAACTGTAGCCCAAAAATAGTTTTGTTTCCATTCAAGATTGTGCAATTCTTTGCAAACATCAGTAGCGTTTTTAACACAAGAGGGTACCAAAGTTAAATAGTTCTTAAACTGAAAAACAAAAAACACATTCACCTTCTCTGTGTAAGAACCAACACCTGAAATAATGGTCCTACCAGGAGGATTCCTTAAGCACTTATGAACCTTGGGAATAGCATATCAAAAGGGGTCTCTAGGTTCTTTCACAATTAGTTTTTTAACATCACTCGATTTCAAAAAACCTAATCTTTTCCCATCTCCAAGAGTTCATTTAATTCCTCACTAGTCTTCCTGATAAGATTATCTGGAAGTTTACCATAAAAACTTTCTTCAGACAGTATATCATGAACCATGTTTTCATATTGTTGAATATTAATAACCACCCAGTTATCCCCTTTATCAGCTTGTTTAACAACAAATTTATCTAATTGCAATTGCAACTCTGTTAACGCTAACAATTCATCCTTGCTGAGATTGTAACTGATGTGGTTTTTAAGAAAATTACCATACCGGTGTTCAATCATGGTACAAATTGTATTTTCAAACACATTTATAGTGAGGGAATACTTTGGAGTCATGATTGTACTATCTGAGGGTAAGACTGGCATGGACAAATGTCCATAACCTGTAAGAAAACCCCTTGTAGTTTGTTCAGATACTTCATGCAAATTATCATAGGATAAATCCTCCTCCTCTAACAGTTGTATAAATATATCAGTTTCATGCAAATTCAGATTTAGCAATTCACCATCTATTGCTGCTGACAATTCAGGATTGTTTTTCTGTTTTGTTTTACATTCATTGAAAAATACACTCAAATTTAACTTACAACAAAGCCTTTTTACATCTAAAATAATGTCTGCTAATGCTGGAACCCTAGTAGGAATAAACATAGCCCCTTTGAAAAGTACATTGCAAACATTGTGAGTTAAATTGAAACAAGACAAATTAACGATTTTTAACTGTTCAATGTTCTCATCAAGAGAATCTAATTCAGAACAAACATTTGGTTCATTACTGACAGTTCTTTATCAGTTTCAGTCATTATGCTTTGTTGAACATAACTGAGTGTAGAATTAGCTAAAAGTACATTCACATTTTCAGTCAAAATACCAGGGATGACAGAAAGTCTTACTTTGACCTGCTGTTGTACTTCCCTCATGCCTTCTTCGATTATGTTTGAACATGTTGAAATGCCTGGGTAAATCTCTGCATGTTTTTTGGCTGTTCCTGCCATTCAGGAGATCCTTCTACATGAATTTCCTCAAACAAAACACTTTTCCTACTAGTGCTGGTATCTGCAGATGAAAAAGAGGAATCGCCAGTATTTCTGGGCATATGCCCTCTGGATCTCAGTCTATTGGAACACTCCTTACATTGCCAAGAGTAAACCACATTACTGTCAAAATCTCTCATATCCCTTAGTAATTTTCATTTCTTGCACTCTAATACATTTTGTTCTACTTTCTGAATCTTGTCATTAACATTCTTAAATGATTTCTGATAAGTGGAACTAGAAATTTCAGCAATTAGATTATTTTGTAGTTCAGTGATCACTCCCGTAATTTTTCTGGTGTTCCTTTTAATAAGAATATGGAGCCATTGCAATGTGCAATCTATGGCTGCTTGTCTTCACTCAGCAAGCAAATCACCCTCATCCTCAGTAAAACCCCGGATGGCAAACGATCTACATGAAGGCCCCTTAGTGTAATATTTAAAGAAACATATTTTTCTAACAGTTTAAGGTCGTAGAACACTATTACTTTGATGGACATCAGTTGCTCAAGTTCTAAAAACTTTTCTGCTACTCCATTTTCTATGGTGATGGACCAAGGGTCTGCACTGGCAATTTTATGTTTCCTTTCTCGAACAAAATCAGCAAACAAAGTTCCATGAGCTGTAGCTGGTATGTCAGAGCTATCCGAACTCATGATGACCACCACAATGCAAGAAACACCAACAGTAAATAATAAAGAAACACAACTTGATTCACCACGATACAGAATCCACACTGACTTCAGGAAGTATAAATCACCATAAATTTATTCTGGTACCTCGGCCTTTCGCCTTCAAGGAATAATTGAAGTATAAGATTCACCTCCTTATATATAAACCAGATACTTAAACATACAAATCGAATACGTATTTAATTACATCAATTAACTATATAATAAAATAAGAACTTTGAATGCAGAAGAATATTTAAAGTGCTACTATCATACAGAACCTTAAACACTTTTTTTTTAATTCTTTTATACAATATTACATGACCTATAAAGTAAAATGACTTTGTTTCCTGGTTTTAAAATCAATGGAAAATTTGATCTTGCTAGAGAAAGTCACAATTGTAATTCATGTGGGGTAATCTATATTATAGGCTGTGACTGCACCAGTATTTGGTGGTACATAGGACAAACTACCAGGAATGTTAAAGTGTGCATTTTGGAACACTTGGTGGACATCAGGAGAATTAAAATGGATAGTCCAGTGGCTGCTCACTTTATATCCAAACATGATGAATCAGTGAGGGGGTCCGTTTTTAGTGTTTTGGCATGACCAATGATTAATAGAGGGAACTTCAGAAGGGAAAATGAACAAATTGGAATGTAGAATGATTTTAAATTATTATACTTTACATGCTAGGGGCATGAACTTGGATAGTAATATTACTTTATAGGTCATGTAATATTGTATAAAAGAATAAAAAAATGTGTTTAAGGTTCTGTATGATAGTAGCACTTTAAATATTCTTCTGCATTCAACGTTTTTAAAATATAATGAACTGGCAGGATGCATTTTATTATATAGTTAATTGATGTAATTAAATAATTATTCAATTTGTATGTTTAAGTATCTGGTTTATATATAAGGAGGTAAATCTTATTCTTGAATTATTCCTTAAAGGCGAAAGGCCGAGGTACCAGAATACATTTACGGTGATTTATACTTCCTGAAGTCAGTGTGAATTCTGTATTGTGGTGAATCAAGTTGTGTTCCATTATGCCAACTGAACTAAAATCAAACCATTTCATATGACCTCCCAGGAACGTACATACAGATACAAAAAAAGTTACACAAGAACAATAATCATGTGATGTCCTGGCCAGAATGTGGACTAAAGCATTATTACGACAGACAACAGTCCGGGGCATTCAATGTTAGGAGCAGATGGTGTAGTACTATGTCGCAGGCACTTTTCATACAAGGTCCTAAATAAGTGGTTTCGTATTAGTAACGGGATGCACTTCATTCTATATCCTGGGAGGAAGAGGAGGAACATTGACAGTCCAGACCACATTTATTTTTTTTCTAGCAAAAATGCAGTTTGCCAAATGTCCTATGGAGGCTAAAATAAGTCCTGTAATACTAAGAAAATGTGGCAGGTCATTGCCTTGACAAATAAAAAGAAACTGCCAGTCCATTGTTGTATAGCATCTTCTAATGAAACAACTACTTGGAGAAACACAATTCCAAATTATGCTTAAATCTTTTACCTTGATCTTCACCTTTAATATACAAAATAACAATTGTTGTTTACTATATTGTTTGTTCTTCTACCATTGTATAGCACTGACCTTGAATTAGGAATTCCTAAAAAAAAAAAAAAATTAAAGTCATTTACCTACACTATTCTTCTTCTTCTTCTTCTTTCGGCTTTTCCCGGTTAGGGGTCGCCACAGCGGATCACCTGTCCACTCATGATTGGCAGTGGAGTTTTACAGTGTCGAGTTGCCAGCCCGGTGCCCAACCTTCCACAGAAGGCACACACACGCACACACTATTAAATTTTATAAATGCCTGCATTTGCTGGAGCTTTTCTCCCTGGGCCTCCGCTGAAATGGGTTCCTGACCCAGTCAGACTTTCCCGGTCACTAAATATCAATAAATACATAAATAAATAAAAAAATGCATAATACATACATAAATAGTTGTGGGAGTGGCTGGAAGCTTTATGTGTGCTATATACTATAAATATAGTGAAAATCGTATTTGTAGCTTTAGCCCCAATTTAAACAATAAATATACTCTTTATAGTAAGTTATAGTAAGAGAGCGAGAGAGAGTGAAGATTTCTCCTGTGTCTGTGACATTAGATATCCTGCTGTCCTCAGCCATCTATGGGTCATTTGCCATTTCAAGGTTCACAGGTACATATTAGGGTCTATATTATAAGATCGATGGTTGAAAACATCGAACAACATATGGTCAACACCACATGGTCGATGTCTTCAAATGTCGACCTTATAAAAATACAAAAAGAAAAGAAAAAAGTACCCTAATGGGTTTAAGCCCCTGCATCCCCCACACCCCCGCTACTTAAATATACCAACTCCGGGACTGCACTACATTGCAGTAAATGGAAATCTCCCCTTACGGAGATTTCCGTTTACGTGCTTGAGATTCTGAGCATTCGATATTCTCGTGTTGATAATGTCAGATTCGACACTGTTGGCTTTCGAGAATGTAATATAGACCCACATATTAGGCTATTGATCTATGAGGATCTTAAGATGCCAAACCTTGCATTCGCATGGTAGGTTTTAACCTTAAAGTTTGTGTATGTATAGTTGAATCATTGTATAGACCAACCACTTTGGGCATCAACTGTGGTGTGCAGTAACCTCAAAATAGGGGCACATGGATCACAGACTACATGCAGTGTCAAGGCTTTTTATTTAATGATGTAAAATGTAAGTCTAGATGATTCAGTTGTGTTGACTAATGTCACAAAGTGGGCTTGGGTATTCACCTCTGATAGGTGGGATGAGGATGTAGCCTACTCTAACCTACAGTAAGGACCCCTGCTAATGGTGGGAGGGGTATATGTGCCCTTATTGGACAGAATGTGTCACCCATGAAGCCCAGCAGCCCTGGTTCAATAAGCTACTGGCTGCCTGGTGTCCAGGTTCTCAGCTTGGGTTACCTTGGATAGCTCTGTTCAGTAAAAGCTGGACATAAAAACAATTAACCCACTAAACATGAACTAAGAAATGCTACACTCAGTGTAGGGTCACTGACAGGATACAGCTTGGAAGTGGATGACATGGTAGTAAAGCGGAGGATGCTGGACATCCTATGTATCCAGGAGACAAGATGGAAGGGCATTGCAGGAAAGGTATTTGTCTTGGGACCCAGAGCCTACTACTCAGGAAGTGGACAGACTAGAAATGGTGTGGGAATTGTGGTGAAGGAGAAGCTTCTAAAGACAGTGAGGGATGTGATCAGAATTAGTGACAGACTCATGGTAATCAGACTTCAGTGTAAGGACAGGGAGGTATTCATACTTTCAGCCTATGCCCCATAGCAGGGCTGTGACAGTGAGGAAAGGAGATCATTCTGACAGCATTTCCATGATCTACAAGATAAAGCAGGACAGCATGAATTGGTATTGATAATGGGTGACCTGAATACACATATCATAACAGAGAGAAACAGACATGAGTATTGCCAAAGCTCACATGGGTGGGGAAAGCAGAGTAAAGAAGGAGAGGTCATTTTAGACTTCTGTCGGCAAAATGGTTTGATGGCGACCAACACATGGTTCAGCAAAAGAGATGCAAGATCACATACCACAGTGGCCAATATGCAACTCAGGTAGACATCCTCCTAATATGAAAGGCTACTGGGGAGAATCAGTGATTGCAAAGTCACCCCCAAGTAAAACATTCAGCCCACAGCATAAACCACTGGCTGCCATGATCAGCTACAAGCAGTGATCAGAAAAGGCTCTAAGATAAACAGAGACTAGGCTGATGTCTTGGAATTTGACTGGAGAGAAAGCAGAGTTTAAGGCATTACTCAGGGCTTTAACACCTCAGGAAGATGGGGAAATATATGCAGATGAAGAAGAATGGTAGAACCTCAAAACAGCATGTAAAACAGCACTATAGAACAGATATGCGCCTGAACCAGGTATGGAAATAAGGTACATAAGGAAACGTGGTAGTGAAATGTAGAAATCCAGGAAGTCATCAAAAGAAACATGGAGTGCAGGAAAAAGTGGGAGACACAAAAGATGGAGAAGGCTAAGAAGGAATACTGGTTTGCTAACAAAGATGGTAAGAGAGCAGTTGCAATATCAAGGAACAATGTATCTGAGACCCTCTACCAGGTTATGGAAAGTGACTCAGTAGATGGGACAATGAAACTCTATCATGTTGCAAGGCAAAGACAGAAAGATCAGGATGACACTCAACAGTCAAACACCCTTTAAAAGTAATGTCACAACAACCTGCTCACCAGTCTGCAGAACATTCAGGACAGATGGAAGAAGCACTTCCAGCAGCTTCTGAATGAAAAAAAAAACACAGAAGCTATACTGTTCCAGACACAACTGATGATGAAAGAAGAGGAGAGGCCATCTTAGAAGTAAGAATAGCACTAAGAAAAATGAAATCAGGGAAAGCAGCTGGCTTAGATGAGGTCACAGCAGAAATGAGAAAGGTGTTGAGTGAAATAGAGAAGAAATGACTTCTGAGAGTACTCGTATGGAATATAGAGAGAATGGCATATTTCAGATGACTGGAGAACATGCATACTAGTGCCAGTGTACAGGAACAAAGGGGAGATCCATAACTGTGGGCAGTACAAAGGCATCATCCCCCTGTCACACTGCATGAAAGCACTGGAGAGGGTGATTGATAAATGAATATGCCGAGTAGTAGAAAGTAAGATGGGAGATGAGCAGTTCATTTGCAGTGAATCAGATAATTGGAAAGAAGCTACAGATGGGGAAAGAATCCAACTGGGCAAACTTAGACTTGGAAAACGTATATGGCAAGGTCCCAAGAATGGTGAGTTGGGCAGGCTTGTGGTGGTTAGATGTCCCAAAAACAGTTGTAGAATTAGTACAAGCTATATACAAAGACCCAATGATTCAATTATGAACAGTGTTCAGTCTCACAGAAGGGTTCCCAGTGGGAGTGGGTGTGCATCAGGGTGCAACTCTAAGCCCATTGCTGTCCATACTAGTGATGGACTGCATTAGTAAACAGGTCAATGGGGATAGATCAGTAAAGTTGCTCCATGCAGATGATGTGGCATTATAGGCAGACTTCCAGCAAGAACTTCAGGAAAAGATAGGAGTAGATCACAAAACTAAAGGCACATGGGATGAAAGAGAATACAAGTAAGAAAGTTGTAATGGCAGCAAATGGGAGAATCAAAAGAAGCTGAGAACTGAAACAGAAGGTGGAATAGTGGAGTAGGTTCTAGTAACTGGAGAGGTGAACAGCATGTACTGATTCACTCTCATCCATTGCTTCAGTGACATTCTCAAAGGAGATATGTAGACAGGGTCTACACTTTATAACTCCAAACTGGCTTGGATCAAGAGTTTGTAGATCATCTATGTCTATTTAATAATTCCATAATAATATTTTCCATAGTCTTACACATGAAGCTGGGCAGGCTTTTGGGTCTATAATTGTGCAAGGAGATGACTGTTGCTGTCCAACATTCATCCAGCATGAAGCCTCTTTAGAGGCTGATTTTGAATAATTTCTGTAGGGGATTTGAAAAGTCATGTTTCAGGCCGACAAACAAGTAGTCCAGTTTGTCATTCACCCCCAGAGAAGTATTGTTCTTGGCCTTGGAGGGCTTGTTCCTGGGAGATTTGTGGGTGATGTAGATGCAGATATGTGATACAGGGAATATAGGGGGATGAAGTTTGAAATAAGTGTGTCCACTAGTAGATTGGCTGTGTGTTCTGTGTTGGATTATGTGGTGTCCGTAACCTTTAGCTCTGCATAGTGATGGGCATTGTCTCTGTGATTTCCAAGTCATTTAGCCTCATGTGCACTATAACTGTGTCACATGTGTGGTTGTGGTGCACGGACATGAGTGCATGCATGATGTGGTGAATCCTGGCACCTGATAAGCAACTGAATGTGACCCTCTGCTTGCACAGCCTGGTGAGTGGTACAGCTGTGTCTCTCACTATGAAGTTACCTATGATGTGGATATACTGTCACCCTGTCCTTGCACAGCCTGGTGGGTGGTACATCTGTGTCTCTCACTATGAAGTTACCTATGATGTGGATATACTGTCACCCTGTCCTGGAACAGCCTGGTGAGTGGTACAGCTGTGTCTCTCACTATGAAGTTACCTATGATGTGGCTATACTGTCACCCTGTCCTTGCACAGCCTGGTGGGTGGTACATCTGTGTCTCTCACTATGAAGTTACCTATGATGTGGATATACTTTCACCCTGTCCTTGCACAGCCTGGTGGGTGATACATCTGTGTCTCTCACTATGAAGTCACCTTTGATGTGGATATACTGTGACCCTGTCCTTGCGCAGCCTGGTGAGTGGTACATCTGTGTGCCTCACTATGGAGTCAGCTGTGATGATTATATATCATGATCCTCTCCTTGCACAGCCTGGTGAGTGGTGCATCTGTGTGTCTCACTATGGAGTCACCTACAATGAGAATATACTGTGAGCCAGTCTTTGCACAGCCTGGTGAGTGGTGCATCTGTGTGTCTCACTATGGAGTCACCTACGATGAGAATATACTGAGAGCCAGTCTTTGCACAGCCTGGTGAGTGGTGCATCTGTGTGTCTCACTATGGAGTCACCTACGATGAGAATATACTGAGAGTTAGTCTTTGCACAGTCTGGTGAGTGATGTATCTGTTTGTCTCACCATGGAGTCACCAATGATGAGAATATACTGTGACCCTGTCCTTGCACAGCCTGGTGAGTGGTGCATCTGTGTCTCTCACTATGAAGTCACCTATGATGTGGATATACTATCACCCTGTCCTTGCACAGCCTGGTGGATGGTACATCTGTGTCTCTCACTATGAAGTTACCTATGATGTGGATATACTATCACCCTGTCCTTGCACAGTCTGGTGAGTGGTACATCTGTGTCTCTCACTATGAAGTCACCTATGATGTGGATATACTATCACCCTGTCCTTGCACAGCCTGGTGGATGGTACATCTGTGTTTCTCACTATGAAGTCACCTATGATGTGGATATACTATCACCCTGTCCTTGCACAACCCAATGAGTCATGTATTGGTGAGTCAGTTATGAATAGGATACTGGATTGTTTGGAAGTTTGATCAATGTAGTTTTGAAGTGAGTCTGTGTGACTCTTTATGTGTGTTTCATGATGGGTGCTGCCTGCATTGTCTGTTTCTGAGATTGCTTGGGGTAAGTGTTTCCTGTGTTAGATATAGGAGGGCTTTAGGCTTTAGTTAAGTTATATTTAAGCACATCGGCATATGTAGGTCTACGTGTTTGGTCTGAGCTGTGTGCAGTTAGTTCAGTGTGCTGTTATGTGGTACTAACACCTTCCATGTAAGTTGTCATTGTTTTTCCCCCATTAACTTTGACTAATTACTTCTGTCACACACTGTGTCACTTTGTTTAAGTAGTGGGTAGTTTTCAGTGAACATAAATACCTATTTCATCCAGTCTGGTTGTACTGACAGTTGCAAAGTGCAAGTCCATGGCTCCAGGAGCTTAGTAATGTGGGTCGAAGGGGGAGGAGTGCCTATAGGGTTTGAAGTTGATTAGTGCCTGTGAGGTTTGCAGTTAATTACTAATACTTTTCTGGTAATTGAGATAGTGCTGGTTAACATACAGCTGCATACAGCTAGGAATCTGATATTTTTTTTCTTTCACCAGAAGCAAAACATTAGCAGTAATCCCAAGATGCTTCGTGAGAGGTAGTGTTAACCCAGATGTGATGGGTTTGATATACATGCTATAGGCTTCTCGTGGTAGATACCCTGGACAGAACCTACTGCAGCTGGACCGAACAGAAATCCAAGCTGCACAAAGACCCTGAAAAGGTTCTCACCAAAATTGCAACCAAAGAAATCAGTGAAAGTCCCATACATACAGCACAATCAGAGACCAGCAGGGGTTAATACCCCTCTGCTCCTTTTGGCTATTATGAAGCAAATGTCCTGCTTTCTATGATCAGTAATCTCCAAGATGGCTAGGAAATAATATTCCTCTGCTCCATCTCTCACCAGGAGCAAGACAGAACAATAATCATACACTGATTCCTGAAAAGCAGTTCCAAGGCTCCCTAGTGACTGGTAGTCTAGTCCTAGATGTCATAGATTTTAAAATAAAATCAAAAGGGAAAAACTGGACTAATACTGTCAGTACTGCTGTGTGAACTAAATGAGTGGGAGGAAATGAAACAGAGGCTAACTCAAGCTTTAAGTGTCTGTGGTGAGGGCCTTCCCAGTTTGAATTGTTGGTGCCCCGTAGAATCAGCAGATGAAATAAGCCTGGGAGGAACTGCCAAAGTCAAACGTACAGTTGGGGCATGAATCTCAAAGGAAACTAAATGTAAAAGCACAACAGGGACTGGATGGGTGGATGGAAATAATCTGGTGCAGTCAAACACTATCAAAATTCTCACAGCATTTGCAGCTAAACAGGAATGCAACTAAATACCCTAAATGAGAAATCTTACTTACCAGCTCCTCCCACTAATTAGGTGGTTTTAATCCCTTAACAATCAGTAAATGGAAAAAGATATTTTTTTCTAAGACAACCTAGCCAAAAACTTCTAAAACTCTGGGGAAAAAAACTTTAAGATAAAAAATAAAATACAATACGGTATGTATTTCTGTACTGCTGTCTGCATGTATGATTTGGCAAAATTTTATGCCGGATACCCTTCCTGATGCAACCCTCCCCATTTATCCGGGCTTGGGACCAGTACAAAGAAATGCACTGGCTTGTGCATCCCCAGTGGCTGGGTGTTTTGGAGGTGAAAAGAGTGTTGGATAGAGCGATGTTTATGAAGCTGGAAATTGATGGTGCAATGATGAATGCTGTTAGTGCATATGCTCCACAAGTTGGGTGTGCGATGGATGAGAAAAAAAACATTTTGGAGTGAGTTGGATGAAGTGGTGATGACTGTACCAAAGGGTGACAGAATGGTGATTGGAGCAGATTTCAATGGGCATGTTGGTGAAGGGAACAGAGGGGAAAAGGAAGTGATGGGTAGATATGGTGTTAAACAAAGGAATGCAGAAGGTCAGATGGTAGTGGATTTTGTGAAAAGGATGGGCATGGCTGTGATGAATATGTATTTTAACAAGAGGGAGGAGCATATGGTGACATACAAAAGTGGAGGAAGATGCACACAGGTGGATTATATTTTATGTAGAAGAGCCAGTCTGAAGGAGATTGGAGACTGTAAGGTGGTGGCAGGGGAAAGTGTAGTTAGGCAGCATAGGATGGTTGTTTGTAGGATGATGTTGGTGATCAAGAAGAGGAGGATGAGTGTGAGGGCAGCACCAAGGATCAAATGGTGGAAATTGAAAAGGGGTAATTGTGAGGTGGAGTTCAGGGATGAGTTAAGACAGGCACTGGGTGGCAGTGAAAAGTTACCAAATAGCTGGGTAACTACAGCAGAGCTAGTAAGAGAGATGGCTAGAAAGGTGCTTGGTGTGACATCTGGAAAGAGGAAGGAGGACAAGGAGACCTGGTGGTGGAATGAAGAAGTACAGGAGAGTGTACAGAGAAAGAGGTTGGTGAAGAAGAAGTGGGACTGTCAGAGATGAAGAAAGTAGACAGGAGTATAAGGAGGTGAGGTGCATGGCAAAGAGAGGTGGCAAAGGCTAAGGATAAGGCATATGATGAGTTGTATAAAAGGTTGGACACTAAGGAGAGAGAAAAGGACCTGTACCGATTGGCTAGACAGAGGGACCGAGCTTGGAAAGATGTGCAGCAGGTAAGGGTGATAAAGGATAATGAGGGAAACGTACTCACATGCATGTGTTGAACAGATGGAAAGAGTACTTTGAGGGGTTGATGAATGAAGAGAATGAGAGGGAGAGAAGGTTGGATGATGTGCGGATAGTGAATCATGAAGTGCAATGGATTAGCAAGGAGGAAGTAAGGACAGCTATGAAGAGGATGAAGAATGGAAAGGCTGTTGGTCCAGATAATATACCTGTGCAAGCATGGAGGTGTTTAGGTGAAATGGCAGTGGAGTTTCTAACCAGATTGTTTAATGAAATCTTGGAAAGTGAGAGGATGCCTGAGGAATGGAGAAAGTGTTTTGGTACCGATTTTTAAGAATAAGGGTGATGTGCAGAGCTGGTGTAACTACAGAGATATTAAACTGATCAGTCACAGCATGAAGTTATGGAAAAGAGTAGTAGAAGCTAGGTTAAGAAGGGAGGTGATGATTAGTGATCAGCAGTATGGTTTCATGCCAAGAAAGAGCACTACAGATGCGATATTTGCTCTGAGAGTGTTGATGGAGAAGTACAGAGAAGGTCAGAAGGAGTTGCATTGTGCCTTTGTGGATTTTGAAAAGGTATATGACAGGGTGCCTAGAGAGGAGTTGTGGTATTGTATGAGGAAGTCAGGAGTGTCAGAGAAGTATGTAAGAGTGGTACAGGATATGTACGAGGGTAGTGTGACAGCAGTGAGGTCTGCAGTGGGAGTGATGGATGCATTTAAGGTGGAGGTGGGATTACATCAAGGATCAGGTCTGAGTCCTTTCTTATTTGCAAAGGTGATGGACAGCTTGACAGATGAGATCAGACAGGAGTTCCCTGGACTATGATGTTTGCAGATGACATTGCGATCTGTAGTGAGAGTAGGGAACAGGTGGAGGAGACCCTGGAGAGGTGGAGATATGCTCTAGAGAGAAGAGGAATAAAGGTCAGCAGGACTAAGACAGAATATATATGTGTGAATGATAGGGAGGATAGAGGAATGGTGAGGATGCAGGGAGTAGAGGTGGCAAAGGTGGATGAGTTTAAGTACTTGGGATCAACAGTTCAGAGTAATGGTGAGTGTGGAAGAGAGGTGAAGAAGAGAGTACAGGCAAGATGGAGTGGATGGAGAAGAATGTCAGGAGTGATTTGTGACAGACGAGTACCAGTAAGAGTGAAAGGGAAGGTCTACAAGAGGGTAGTGAGGCCAGCTATGTTATATGGGTTGGAGACAGTGGCATTGACAAAAAGGCAGGAGTCTGAGCTTGACATGGCAGAGGTGAAGATGTTAAAATTTGTACTGGGTGTGACAAGGATGGACAGGTTTAGGAATAAGTATATTAGAGGGTCAGCCCAGGTTGGAAGGTTTGGAGACAAAGCCAGAGAGGCAAGATTATGTTGGTTTGGGCATGTGCTGAGGAAGGATGCTGAGTATATTGGGAAAAAGATGCAAAGGATGAAGCTGCCAGGTAACAGAAAAAGAGGGAGGACTAAGATAAGGTTTATGGATGTGGTGAGAGAGGACATGCAGGTGGTTGGTGTGACAGAGCAAGATGCAGAGGACAGGAAGAAATGGAAACAGTTGATCTGCTGTGGTGACCCCTAACAGGAGCAGCCAAAAGAAGAAGAAGAAGCATAGAGTGTTGTACCAAAGTGCCGTGCTATTCACAGGCAAAGATATGATGTGCTGTTCACAGGTAAGGGTATGCTGTGCTATTCACAGGTAAAGACACGCAATGCTATTCACAAGTGAGGGTATGCTGTGCTGTTCACAGGTAAGGGCATGCTGTACTATTCACAGGTAAGGGTATGCAGTGCTATTCACAGGTAAGGGTATGCAGTGCTATTCACAGGTAAGGGTATAATGTGCTATTCACATGTAAGGGTATGCAGTGCTATTCACAGGTAAGTGTATGCTGTGCTATTCACATGTAAGGGTATGCAGTGGTATTCACAGGTAAGAGTGTGCAGTGCTATTCACAGGTAAGGGTTTGCTGTGCTATTCACAGGTGAGGGTATGCTGTGCTATTCACATGTAAGGGTATGCAGTGCTATTCACAGGTAAGGGAGTGCTGTGCTATTTACTGGTAAGGGTATGGGATGTTATTCACAGGTAAGGGTATGGAGTGCTATTCACAGGTAAGGGTATGCTGTAGGATAAGGCACTATAAACAGGCTTACACCATGGCACATAGATTGCACTCTATGCACACAATATAAAAATGAATGGACTCCTTCATGATCATATGCTGTTTAAAGACATTTTAGCAAAGGCGTATGGGCTGGTGTCTATGTAAGTTATGGAACTACACCCATGTACCCACCATTGAAGTATTGCCTCTGACCTGATTAATTACCCCCTCTACACTGTTTTCAGAATTGATCCCTCAATTACAGGAATAAAACTGTCAGGAAAAATAATTCCTTGTGGGCAAACAATCTGCTACCACGACCACATATAGTAACACTCCAAAGCAGTGATGACCCCTAACTTCAGGCAATGAGAGAAGAGAAACAACTACAGCCGTACAATACAATGATAATTATCCGCAGCAGCTGTACAATACAATGATAATTATCCGCAGCTTAATGAAATGTCAGTAAACATCACTTTTCTAAATAATTTACAGCTAATTGCTAGTAGTATGTTTACTCCAGTACAATGATCATCTCTTCACACATTTTGTCTAAAGTTTTGGAGTCATACCTGCATAAATCTGTATTTGTTGCACTGTAAATGAGCTGTGCAAATGTTTGAATCTTGTCATGTGATGTAATATTATAGTGATTTTGTCGTAATTTCCACTGCTATGTTAACAAGAAATGTGTATTATTGATACCTGTCCTGTGACAGATATGCAACATTTGGAGGTAATGCTTTGCTTATTGATTTTGACCACATTGCAAGCTTTACAGTAAACACAATTTATGCACAACTGGGTTAGGGAAGAACTCTTTGTCTTATGGATGGGAAGCCTGTTCCAGAGAAGGGGCAGTCTATGAGACAGTAACCATTTGAAATATCGAGACCTGCTAAAGTCAGTTCCAAAACATGGAGACTGAATGGCTGGAAAAGAGTACTGACATATACCAAGTCTGAGATGGTCATTTTCCAGAATATTCCCTTTTCCTTGGTATTCATAAGATTTATCAGAGTATCAAGGCAATTTACTTTTGTAATCATCAATGCCTTGTCAATACCCACACTCAGGCTGACTCCACCCAATAAGAGCTATTTAGTCCCAGGATAAATTTGGAGCACCCATCAAATCATTCATGCTCTGACTGAAGGATGCTAATTATATATCACACCACTTAACCTGTAGGGGCAGCTTTTTCTAGACAAGGAGAAGACATTATTCTAGAGAAGGAGGAGGCAGGTATAATTAATATATAGTTCTAGTGCATTCTATTTTCTGTTGGTGAAGATTTAAGTTTGCTAAAGCATTCATTTTGTAGAGATGAAGGAGGTGAAAGACAACCGAGACTCTAATGGCATTGTAGGTAAGGCACAAATAGCTCCTCAAAAGTCTTTAAGATACTGAGTAAACAGAGCTTCAAGCCTTTCTTGGTAGCTTCAGGTCTTAAGCATAAAGTGTTCTTAGTCAGGAACATCTGGGGCTTCTATGGTTGTTTGATATGCTGAGAGAGGTACATCACTCAACAATGCACTCTATTATTGTTTTCCCATCATTACTGGCTTCTAATTTATGTAATAATGGATTTATAGCTATTATATATAGAGGTGAAGAAAAAGAGGACCCTGTGCTATTATTGAATTTAATTTTAGTAGAAGTATCTGCATTTTTAATATTAGTCAGGTAATTTATAATATTGAAGAAACATAAGAATAAACTTTAAATTGAAAATAATAAAGACTTTTGCTTCATCATAGCTTGCCATTGAAGGTTACCTCACATTCAGCTCTCATAAGCTTATGACATTTCTTCTTATTATCCTCTTTGGAAAAAACATGTACCCATGAATTACCACATAGGTGGCAGTACACTAAACATCGAAAGTGTGATGAGAGACTTAGGGACACAGGTGGACAGTGGTCTCACTTTCGATAACCACATCGCCATAACAGTCAGGAAATCCTTCTATGTGGCACACCTCATCACTAAGGGCTTTTCATCCAGAGAAAAGGAGGTCATTGTCCCACTGTACTCATCTATCATTAGACCCATTATAGAGTACAATGCCCCGTTTGGTATGTACCTCACAAGACAGCTGCAACAGTTGGAAAGGCCACAGAAATACCTCACTAAAAGAATCACAGGCCTAAAGCAGATGCCATATGCTGACCATCTAAAAAAACTCCAGCTATACTCTGTGGCATATCGTCTACTCTGAGGCGATCTCTGCTTAACATACAAGGCCATGTCAAACCCTGAGCTGTTGGGCATACTCCACTTAAAGAAATCCCAATCCCTCAGAGCCACACACTCTAGGGACCTAAACCTTGTCATCACAATAAACAAAACATGCTGGAGGGATAGGTTCCTGACCCAGAGACTCCCCATACTCTGGAATAGACTGCCCATACATGTCAAGCAGAGCGCCTCATTGGTCCTCTTCAAAAGAACCTTGACGATTGGATGGGAGATAGGAAATTCACCCCGGGGATCATGTCAGTCGCCCTGCAAGACAGGGGTCCAGAGAAGTAAATACCGTGGAAAGAAATATCCAGGGAATTGTTATGGCTAGGCTTGTATAGGCTCTAGGGCCGATAGCCTAATACCAACCTATGAACCTATGAACCTATGTGTATAATGTTAAATTGCTTAGGGCAAATTAAACATTCAAAGTGGTTAAGAATTATGTTATAAACTACCACTGGGGTAATTTTATAACCATCACTGAAGATTGTAATTAAATGATGACGATCGATCTCATGTCCAGATTTCCTCATTTTTATATGTACTAATCTAGCCACTGTCATTGACATTGATAGTGGTACTGCATACCCTGAAATAGTAAGACAATTACAGTATTTTGGTAATTATGAACTACGTCTTCTACAAAAAATATGTATGTCCGCAATAGTGGGCTATCAAGGCAATAGTGCTTAATTTTTTAAGATAAACTTTTTTGCAATCCTGCTTCCTTTATGAAAGGTTAAAATGTACTTTCAGTCTGAGATTCAGGTGTCTTTTTCAGCCATTCATGTATAACATCTTCACCCTGGTCTTATTCCTGATATATAAATAATTTGTTTCAAAATATTTTCTGTCTATTCATACGTGTTCATCTGGCATAATGGTTTGATCATGTTCCTATAAGTAGACTTCATACTTGCTATTTTTTGTAACCTAAGCTGATTTGAAACTGGCTTACTAGTTTTCCACCCAAGGATGAAGGTATTAATATTAACAATTCATGCTTTTTGAAAACAATATTATACAACCTTTCTTCTACCTTTTACTTTCTCTGTAAAAATATCTTTCCAGACTTTTATATATGTGTCTTAGACATATTTCTCAACTGTAGAGATTTTCTCAGAATGTCCAGATTTTTGCCTCATATTTTTGGTCTGTTTTTCATAAAATTGTGATTTGCTGGCAAATAAGTGAAAAGTCATTAAAGACTAAAGTTAAAACATAATGACTTGAGTTTCAGACTTCACACCCTTCAGAAAATTCATGCAAATGCAAAACCTGTTATTCTATCAACTTTCTAAGTTTGTAAGACTACTATTTGAAAATTGTCCCTAATTTTGGGCCTTTGTCCCCCTTTTATTTATGACTTTGTCCAGATTTCTTGCTCTAAGAGGTTGAACGGTATGGTAAGATGTTCTGACAGATTCAGCTGTGTCTGTACCATTCTTTCTCTGTTGTATTTTAATTTATTTACTAAATTGAAAAGAAAAACATTCAGACCAATAGATATATTAATAACACTGGCTAATTTATATGTACATTATTTTATTTTGCTGACTCATATTTGGATTTGCCCACCATGTCTTTATGAAGAAAAATCACCTTAAGTCTGGAATTAGAAACTATCCTCTCTACCATAAATGACTAATAGACAGACAAGTGACACTTGTTGGTAATCAAAACATGCGAATCAAGTAATCAGTTGCTAGAAACAAAAAGAAAAGTTTCTGAAAAGACAGACTGAATAACTAAATGGACATTCTCTGTACTTCCTGATTGTTCAGTCTCTAAGTGTCATTCCTGTGTTTTGTGATAAATGATCATAGTAAAGCAGTATTCTGGGGCCTCATTAATGGGCCGAGCACAAGCTGTACAGGCCCTGCTCCTACAATGCAGTATTTTGTGATTCAGAGACATGCTAACCATGAAAGACCTCATTATTGTCTAAATTGTCTATGTTTGAGTTGCAGTTATTACCACAACATGCAGAAGGTGGTAGTTAACTACTGTGGCCACATTGTGTAAGCATATGCAATCCCCCTTAGTCACTGTCTGACACATACACACACTTGTACATATTGAAACACACAAACGCCATCCAGTTCTATTATCATCTATTAATACCGTTTTGTAAATGTATTCAATAGCTTTTAATGTAATATATTTTTACGGTGGCTGGAGAGACCCACACTGACAAAAAACAGGTAGGGGAAATACACTGAAAAATAGTCCAGAAACATCACACTTTTTCTGCATTTCCAAGTATGTCACATGGTCCTTGAAGGGCCCTCTATATGTCATATTCAAAGCCAGAACATTAAGTTCAGTCTATGTGTCTGATAAGATTTGAAATGTTAGGATCAGTATTTAACAAATAATTTTTGAAATAGCTGGAAATACAAAACAAGATATGATATGATATGATATATTTTTTCCACAGAACTTTTTGTAGCCGAGCAAATTCCTTCCCTGCATCACCACCTTCTGCCAAATGTTCACAGACTGACATCTCAATGTCTTCTATTTTATTACAAACTTTATCTTTTTATTAGCTGATAGTGCATCTTTGACTTTTCAGTATTAAAAAAATACAATAACACATTTGGGAACTGAAGAATAATATATGTTTGGGGTTATTCTAGGTGCAAGATCTAATGTGACTAAAAGATTATCAGGCACATCTGACAACTTGGATAACTTTTGTATTCAGGATTATAAAATATGCCTCTCTGGTATTCCCAGAAATGTTACATTTTTCTTTCTTCTTGCTTGTTTCCCAGCTAGACTTCCTTTCATTAATTTATTTTTAACTGCAGATTTTGGAAAATGTTTTTAACTGATCACATTGAAACAGTACTGCTTCACATTTATCTGTTGCTAATTGTAGATATCTTTCTGTTTGTAACATCTCACATGTATTTGTCAGCGTGGTGGTTGCTTATGTTACTAATTCAAGTTTATCTAACTAAATTGGTACGTACTCCAATAATTCCATTATTGACAGCCAAGGCTGATCTGACTCAATGTTTTGCTGAGCCTCTTGAATTTTATTATTCTTGGATGTCTTGGGATTAATATGAAAAACAATATCCTATGTGACATTATTACTGTGAATGATCTGAGGTTTGATAAGAGTAACCTGTTTTGTATTAACTGTCTCAGTAGGGCTAGTGTTTAAAACTTAATTTCTTTTGTTGTGATAGTTCCTCTCCCCTCCTTTCATCTAATACGCAGAACGCAGGCTGTAAAATGGAATGATGACTGCTCTGCCTTCAGTACAGTATCAGAAGGAGTTCCTCTGGGATCAATTCCAGGTCCACTTTTATACACATTTTTACTAATGACCTACACACAGCTAGTAAACATGCAGGCATCTTCCAATATGCAGATGAATCCACTAAGCAGTATCAAAACACTTCAAGATGTAACAGTGCATTCATTCTTTTCCACTGAAAACTGACTGTTTAATTCCCAGCTCTTTCTAAATCCCAAGAATACCAAAATAATATTAGTTCTCCCCAAGTACCTAGCTAATCAAAAATCCACTTTTACTATACTCTCAGCTGACAATCCTACAATGGAACACTTGTTGCACACTACACTGGTCAGAGTTACAATAGATGAAAATATGCAATTTGACTTGCACGTATCACAAACTGTTAGCAGAACTTACTACAAACTAGAATTCCTATACAGGACCAAACCCTGCCTCACCGATAACACAAGCAAACCCATAGCTACAACATTCCTGCTATCCTCCCTTTTATATGCTTCGCCAGTCTTTACTAACCTACAGACCTCCATTCAACAGAAACTAGAATAATGTTACAAAAAGGTAACATTTGCAGCCATCCATTGCTATAGAACTCAACACTGCCTGTCACATCACCAATTGAACTGGCTAAAGCTTCCTAATTATCTAACAATACCTCAACTGCTGATAACTAGAAATCTCATCTATAAACCCAAGAAATGTCCCATTTTAAAATCTCTCATTCATCCCAACAGTCGAAAGAGGGAGCTGCTTTCAGGAGGTAAACTATGACTGTCCATCACAAAATTTGACAATATTGCTGGTGATGGTTGTTTTTCAAATTATGTCTTTAAGGCCTGGAATTCAATACCTTTCTCTCCATGACAACTTACTAACCCATGTGACCAACAGCTGACTTCGCTCCCGTCTACCACCAGGCTAACCCTTTTCCGTATAGTATTTCACCAAACCTCATTCTTTCTCTTCATAGGTTCATAGGTTCATAGGTAGATACTAGGCTATCTGCCCTAGGGCATTTATAAGCCTAGCCAGCATGTATTTGGCTTCCGCCTCCCTATTAGATTAGCCTACTGTGCCTCTGTAAAGTAGGTCAGAGAAGGTACCCTTTTAAGATTAGTTTACTGTGCCTCTGTCTAGCAGGGACACAGAAAAGATCCCAGGGGTGAATTTGCTATTTCCCATCCACGCGTCCAGATTTCGTTTGAAGAGGGTCAGCGAGGGGCTATGTCTAACATGAATTGGGATTCTATTCCAGAGTGAGGGGAGCCTCTGAGAAATGAATCTGTCCCTCCAGCATGTCCTATTTATTTTTGTGCTGAGGTTTAGGTCCCTGGAGCATGTAGCTCTAAGGGACTTGGATTTTTTGAGGTGGAGCATGTTCATTAATTCTGGGTTTGACATGGCTTTGTACGTCAGGCATAGATCGCCTCTGAGTAGGCAGTAAGCAACTGAGTAGAGCTGGAGTTTGTTTAGTCGAGCTGCATAGGTCGTCTGTTTGTAGCCCATGATCCTCTTGGTGAGGTCTTTCCAGTTGCTGCAGGTGTCGGGTAAGGTACATCCCAAAAGGGGCATTGTATTCAATTATGGGCCTGATGAGTGATCATATGAATCTCCTTTCTGAACTGTCACTCTCTCCCTAACTATCCATCTTCCAAACCACTGACCTTCCCTCACCTGAAGCACATTCTGTCACTGTCTTTTAACCCTGTCCTAACTGTATTTGAACTGACTCTTGCTCATTCCCAAAATGGGTGATGGTTACCTGGGCAAGAATGAAGAAACCATATAAGTCTCACCTCCATGGAATGAATGGGCTTAACAGTACAAGTCTCACCCCCATAGAATGAATGGGCTCAACTGTATGAGTCTCACCCCATGGAATGAATGGGCTCAACCATATGAGTCTCACTCCCATGGAATGAGTGGGCTCTTTGGGTACAAGTAGAGGAGCTGTCAAGTGGGGGACTTGTGGAGAAAACAGGCTCAAAGCATGCCATTCAGGCAGCAGCCAATAAGAGCTGGTAAAAATATCATTAAACTGGTCTGCCTTATTCTGATATTTCTTTATTGCTTATTTATTTCATTTTTTATTGACATTTGATTACTGGGAAGGAGCCTGGTTTCAGAGGAGGCATGTGGAGAAAAGCTCCAAAGTTTTACAAAAAATTTAAGTACAATAATTTTACAGTCTTTAAAAATAATAAAATAAAAATACATTTTATACATTTATACCAAATTACATATAGTATGAAAACATTGGTTAAGAATAGATTAAAGTTATAAGACAATGATTTAATAGTTAGAGAAATTTTAGCCAGTTTAGAGAAATTAAAGGTAAGTTAGTATACTACAAACAATAACTGCAATATGAAGTGAGTGAAAACCAGGCTTATTATATATTTAGAAAAGGGTCTATGTAATAGTAATGAAACATCAATACCTTGAACATTACTACATCAAGAAGAAATACACAAAATGTGAAAGTGATGAATGTTGATAATATAGAACCACATATACACAAACAGCATAACATTAAAGGTAAGTACTACAGAATACATGGGATGTGTATCTGTGTCGGTTTGCTTTTGAAAGGTTGAAAGTCGAATTGTCGAACTACAGTTGTGCAGAAGTAAGTTTTCAAATTTCTGGATAGGCAAAAACATTCGCTCATTGCAGATTTGGCATTTTGGGTGCGGAGTGCACTATAGTGGGGATCAGGAAATAGACCCTTTCCCCCACTGTAGTGCGACCTCAGAGTTAGAATATTAAAGTAGGGGTGTGTGGGGAGCACAGCCCCCCCTCATGGGGGGTGCAGGGGGCTTGCTGCATTACATTGTGTTTTCAATATCAGAGTTCGAAATTCAGAGAATCTGCTGTTCGATTTGCTGAGTTTCAAACTTCCGTGATGTTCGACAAGCAGGAATCTGATTTTAGGTTCACCCAACTGGCTTTTCGCAAAAACGATTTTCAACCTTTCAAAGGTAAACCATTTGCGTTACATGCTTATGTTTTCTGCACTATTTACCTTCAATGTTGTGTTTTGACGTTATCATCATTCATGATTTTCAAATTTTGTGTATTTCGTCTCCATGTTTCCACATTGGAGGTATTGATGTTTCTTTATTGTAATATAGACCCTTAGAGAGAAAGCCAAGGGAGAGAAAGTGATAGAAGTAAGGAAGTGAGTGAACAAGGGAGAGTAAGGAGATGTAGGTATGAATAGATATTTGCTCACATTTAGGGATATAGGTTATCCTGGTGTTGAGCCAGAACAGAGCCAGTTTTTGGCTAGGAAGTCTTGATGTTAGGAAGGGTATTGACCTGGTGTTAGAGATAATGAGTACCAGCCCTTAACAACATGGTACGAATGCAGACAATGCACAGCAAATGTCATCTATCTGGGGACCCACAAGAGTTTTTGGTCACTGGATCATAATGACTGATTAACAACGTAGTTGGGTAGAATGTTATTTAGTGCTAGACAATCAGATGGATTCTGGGTAATTTTTTATGTGGTAAGAAACTGTGGATATGTTAGTTGACAGAGGTAGTTATAACTAATTTAGGTTTTAGGGCTATACAGTGGTGGGTTCTGAAAGGGGTATTAGCTGCAAATTTAACATCTTTGTTATAACAGTGTTCAAGTTTTGATTTTTGTTATGCCTGAAGGTTGCTAAGGATGGGGGCACCATAAAGAAGTGTGGGGAGGAGACAAGTAGTGAAATTGTAGCTTTAGTTGCATTGATGGGAAAGTTTCTGCCTCTGACCACAAAGACTTCAGATACTTTGGACCGTAGAGGAACATCACTTTAACTTTCTCAGCACTCATACCCTTAAGACGTTAAATCA
This sequence comes from Protopterus annectens, assembly GCF_019279795.1. Lineage (NCBI taxonomy): Eukaryota > Metazoa > Chordata > Ceratodontiformes > Protopteridae > Protopterus > Protopterus annectens. The sequence goes on along the minus strand of NC_056739.1, from coordinate 52,941,577 downwards.
ATTTCAGGAGTTACTACACACTTATCATAACAGCTGCAGTTTATCATCAAAAGAGGCTAGCACCACATTTCCAGTATAGTATTAAAGGTGGCTAAATCCATTTTCATGGGAGGCATGCTTATTCCTACCATAGAGTTGTATCTATATCTAGTTGTATCCAGCTCTTAGCCAATATGCAGATGTCACAGACAGTCCTAAGTAAGGAATGCAGATTCATATGTTGTTCTCTTGAAAAAGACCATCACTGCACATCCAGGGAAAAAGCTGGGAATATTGCAATCTAGTATACAAGTGTTTTTCTCATCCATATGTTATTATACCACAGATACTGCATTCCCACCCTTGATAAATGTACCAAACCCCTATGGTCATTAGCTCAAATATCAATCATCTTTCTGTAATAACCCCTAGAATGTCACACAAAAAAATATTTTTTGGGCCTAGGTTATGAAATGCCCTGTCAGAAGATATAAAAGGTATACCAACACTCTCCAGTTTTAATATGGCCACTAACTTATTTAAAGAATGATGCAAAATGACACACAATGTAAAGGCAGTTCAGTTATAGCATAACTATTTGTCTGTATGACAGTTACTTATGCTCTGTGCATCGTATATACAGCTCTGTTAGAAAAATAACAATATAAGCTCAGTAGGATGCAGGTATACATAAATGTATTGTAGCTTTAGTAATATATTCTCTGTTGTGCAAACACATAAAGGAATTCATTTGGAGTGTGTCAAAGGAAAAATAGCTTCAAAATGATCAACACACGGCAGGTTCAGGTTAAGGCACTTTAATCTTGCAGCAAGGAGACAAAAACATGCTAATACAGAGTTTGTCTAACTAGAATCAGGAAGTGTAACTATTTTTATATATTTCTTACAAGGTATTGCCTACTAAGCTGACGTAATAAATCACAAGTTCTTTCAATATTATTTCTCAGCAGCTGTTTGTCCATGATTTTCGGCTGGCATATCAAGTTTACAAAACAAACTTCCTAAGAAAAACAACGTGGCCTTGATGACCACCGGTCAGATACAACTTTTACTATGCAATGTTACCATTCAAGGTACTATGGCTAATTCGAGCACAAAGCAAGTACATTTTACAGTTCATTTCTTCAAGCAGTCTTTTGTCTGAAGTATCTCTTCTTTTCTGCAGCTGTGCATGTTCTCATAACACGAACAGGGCTGATTGTTCATATTCAATCACATTATAGAAAACAGTATTGTTCTGTTCACTCACTATTCATTCATTTTCCTGACCTAGCAAATAATCACCTGCTTCTCAGTACATTTCCAAAAGGCATAAACATGAATTTTGCTGTGCTAGCAAATACTAGGTCAGAGAACATCTTGCAATTTCAGAAAGCATACTGCAGTTTGAAAAGCATCTTATAATCTCATACAAAATTAAGCTGTACATAAAATAGAATGAAATGTGTTAATACTTTTAGCTTCTAATAAGCAGTAAACATATACATTAATACATATTTTTCTAACATTTCCCCCCGTTAATACTTTTTATTTTATTTCAAAAGCAAAAACAATTGCTTCTTCTCCTAAGTGTTCAGAATTTGCAGTTAAGAGAGTCATTCAGTTTAAACTTATGAAAGTGTTTCATTTTTCAGCAGTTCTTCAATTTTAGTACCTTGATATAAAGTCTCAGAAACTGACATGTCTATAAAATCTTTGATCAATCTTTTCATGCAGGGAATACCACAACAAACACACACTCCTAATAGGAGTAATCCCACACAAATGGCAATCAGGACGTTCATTAGGATGCTACCCCACCCCCCAAACAAATTCTGGAAAAAGTCCGTCAGTGGGTTTTGGCCTGGTTTGGTCATGGTCGACACCTGCTGAATTAAGTTGAAAAAACACACCTCCAGCAGCAAAAACGACCAATTTCAACAGAAAGGCTGCAGAATAGCCAATAACAAGTCCATATGTCCACAATAAAAATGATTTTATTCGATAAACAAGTTTAAACAGACTTAAAACCAGAGTGATAAGCGCTTTTGTCACTAGGACTTCAACAGATTTTAAATTAAAGTCAACCTTATATGGAAAGCAAGGCTCTGGGCCCATCAGCTTAAATATGTCGTTGTTACTTTTTAACATTGACCAATTGTTGGAAATAATTTTCTTCACAACTTCTGCTGTTTCCCCATAAGTGATTACCATAGCCTGTGAATAATCTTTACACACTCCCCTACTTGTTTCTACCTCTTCACAACCCATTCCTAAAAGTGGGATGTATCTTTCATTCCAAAGGGAACATACCTCATCCTTTATGATGGTTACCAAATCGGGGGGGGGTACCCCCTTTCCGTAAACATTGACCTTACCTTATTAGTTTCTTCCTCCAACATACTAACATCCGAACACATCCTCACCACCCTCACCATTTGTCCTTTGACTATGTTTTTCTTGATGTAAAATGGGTGGTTACTAGAAAAATCTAGATAGTCGTTGGAAAAAGTTGGTTTCCTGTACACTCTTGATGTGAAACATTTTTTAACGTAATCTTTAATAATGGTCACGTCCAAATAATTAATTTTGTCCGGGTTACCTTCACCCGTGAACTTGAAATAATCACATAAGTTATTGATGTAATCCAAAAATGTTTGAAAAAGGGTACCATTGTTCCACAAAATGAACTAGTCATCTAGAAACCTGAAATATATTGACCATTCATCTTTGAAATGGGAAGTAAAAAGATATCTATTCTCCCATTCAAATAAAACTAAATTAGCAAATATTGGGGTGCAGCTGTTACCCATTGCCACCCCTTGAGTCTGCTTGTAAAACTCCCCTTCAAATGTAAAAAAAATATTTTTTAAAATTATTTCCATCAATTCAATCAAAAAATTAATCATTTTACCCCCTAGGTTGCTATGTTTGATTAATATGTCTTTAAAAAATTCCAAACCTGTTTCGTGGGGAATGGATGTAAATAAATCCACTACATCAACAGTAGTGAAATAACTTTCTTTGTTGAAATACTCACTCTTGCCAGCTATAATCAATCTATAAGGGGGGTCCTTTACATCTTTGTGTGTTTTAGGGATCCCAAAACAAACTGGTATCGTAGGGTGTTCTAAGTGTAAAAAATTATACACCTCCTCATTAATAGTTCCCTGTAGTAATGCATCCTCCAGGAAATACTTCATTTTACTATAACTAATGTTAATTTCATTCCTGGATATTGTGTCGTATTTATTAGTATCAGTTAAAATACTGGTTATCTTGTTATCTAAAATTTAGGGCTGGTATTTTATAATCAACTATCAGTGTATTGTGTAGGAAAGGGTAGTTTCTTGTGTACAAGTGTATATGTGTATATATATCTATTGTTTTAACATGAAATACTTATTTGTATTATAAGTTACACAGTTTTAACTGAATTTTAGTATATATATATATATATATATATATTTATTTTCTCAACAAGGTAATTAATTTATTAATAGATAGTCACATGATGTGCATTTGATGTATTTAAAGCTTTTTGTATGGAGTATCACTAGATCTGTTGAAGTCCTAGTGACGAAAGCGCTTATCACTCTGGTTTTAAGTCTGTTTAAACTTGTTTATCGAATAAAATCGTTTTTATTGTGGACAGATGGACCTGCTGAATTACTTCAAGATGGTCATTTATCTCATGCTGGTTGTCAGGAATATAGGAACAGCACTCCTCTTTTATTAAAGCACACGTACCACCTTTTGCCACTAGGGTGAAGTCAAGAGCCATGCAGTTTTGAAGCACAACAATTCTCATAGCATTCAGTTCATCAGTCATTAACTCGAGAGCAGAAAACGTTGCATTACTCATTACTTCAAGAAGTTTGGACAGTTTTCTCAGCTCCCAAATCGATTTCACTGCGTCATATGCAGGGGCTATACCTGCCCATGATATGATAGTGTCACTCAAGTCCATGTGTGTCAGTTTATCTTTGTTTTTTACGGAATTATGGTTTCTCCAGCCTGCTTCGATTTGTCCCACTGGATTTTCAGGCCCTCTGATTGGATTTCCGGTTTTCTTAGTTTCATAGTTTCATAGTTTCATAGTATAGTACTAGGCTATCTGCCCTGGGGCATTTGTAAGCCTAGCCATAGTGATGTGGCTTTTGCCACCCCATGAAATGGTACAAAAAATGTACAGAAAAAATTTAGAATACTGTGCCTCTGTTTAGTAGTGACACAATGAAGGTCCCCTTATATAATAGAATTAGTTTACTGTGCCCCTGTCTAGCAGTGACACAGATGTGACCCCTGGGGTAAACTTACGATCTCCCATCCACTCATCAAGATTTTGTCTTGAAGCGAGTCAGTGAGGGGCTCTGCCTAATACGAACTGGGATCTTGTTCGAAAGCATGGGAAGCCTCTGGGTTATGAATCTATCCCTCCAGCATGTCCTATTCATACTTGTGCCAAGGTTTAAGTCTTTAGCTCTCGTGGTCCTGATGGATTTGGATTTTTTGAGGTGGAGCATGTCCATCAGATTCTGATTTGACATGGCCTTGTATGTCAGGCAGAGATCACCTCTGAGCAGGCGGTATGCTACTGAATAGAGCTGAAGTTTCTTTAGTCTGGCAGAATAAGACATATGTTGGAGACCCTTGATCCTCTTGGTGAGGTACTTTTGGGGTCTCTCCAGCTGTTGCAAATGTCGGGTGAGGTGCATACAAATGGGGCATTGTACTCAATCATGGGTCTGATGAGGGAGGAATATAGGGGTACAATGACATCCTTGGATCTGGATGTGAATCCCTTCATGATGAGGTGTGCAAGGTAGAATGTTTTTCTAACCACTTTGGCAACGTGGGTGTCAAATGAGAGGTCACTGTTGACTTGGGTCCCTAGGCCTCTGATTACTTTTTCTGTACTCAGTGGGTTGCTGTCTATGTGATAATTTGTGGGTACTTTGTTTTTCCCAAAGGGGATGACTATACATTTTTTGGCATTTAGTTTAAGGCCGTGACTACGGCATCAGTTGTCCGTTTCAGTGAGGCCTTTTTGTAGGATGTGTGTGTCTGCTGGTGTATCGACTATGGCGCCTAGTTTGCAGTCATCTGCGAACTTTGTCAGCCACAGCCCTCCCATGTTTGCTTTAACATCTGAGAAGTAAATGCCATACAAGAGGGGTCCCAGGACAGATCCCTGTGGGACACCACTTGTGACTGGCTTTGAGTCTGACATTGCTCCAGCGATTTTAACTTTATGGGTTCTGTCCTTTAGCCAGTTTGCAACCCATCTAGTGACATAAGGGTTTACTTTTAAGCTGTTGAGCTTATCTATGATGCCTGAGTGGGGTATTGTGTCGAAGGCCTTAGCCAAGTCCAGGTATGCTGTATGGACTGCTTTGCCCTCATCAATGGCTCTAGTGACTGTTTCAAAAAAGTCAACCAGGTTTAAAAGGCAGGACATGCCCTTTACAAAGCCGAACTGGGCGGGGTCAAGTGTCTGTAGGTCCCCTATGTCTCTGTTTATGAGTTCCATAATGATTCTTTCCATAGCTTTGCAGACCAGACTGGTTAAGCTTATGCGGCGGTAGTTTCCAGGGTCTGTAGAGGCACCCCCCCTTGTGGAGTGGGACCACTGTTGCTGTACGCCAGTGTTCGGGTACATATCCCGAAGTAAGGCTAAGGTTAAATAGCATTTTTATGTGTGGGTTTAGCTCCTCTTGGAGTTCACGTAACACGCAACCCGGGATACCATCAGGTCCTATTGACGCTGTGTTTTTTGCTTTGTTTAGGGCGGTTCTCACTTGGACATCTGAGATGACAGGGAGATTACATTCAGCTGGGATAAGTATTTCTTCTTTTGGGGGTGAAGGAGGGGAGAAATTTGCACTGAACCTGTCAGCCAGATTGCTGGCAATATCTGTGGGTTCAGTGTATTTTTTGTCGTTATGAACCAACTCTGAGCATATCTGAGGGTTTCCGCCCAGGTTTCTAACATAGCTGAAGAAGGCTTTGTGGTTATCTTTAGTGTCCTTAGCGATTTTTCTCTCAAAGTTGGCCTTGGATGTTTTTATGAGAGAACATAGTTTTCTGCTAATGTTGATCAGAGATGTCTTCCCTTCATGGGATTTTGCTCTGACATGCAGTAGCTTCCTTCTTTTGTTATACAATTTGTTTATGGCTGAGATCCACCAGACAGGACGCTTACCTTTGGTGGAGAGGGACTTGGATTTGTTTGGGATTGCATGATCCATGCATTCTTGGAGATGTCCATAGAAAGCATTTGTGAAGGATTCGGCATTGTGAGATGTGATATCCACTGGCACAGTGGGCTTAAAGGATACCATCTCAATCTTAAGAAGAGTGAAGTCTGCTTTTGAGAAGTTTTTCACTGTGGTCTTTTGTGCTGGGGGTGGAGGTGGGATATGTATATCCAGGGTGATTAGTTTGTGGTCAGATCTCACTAGTGAGGGGTATACTTCCGGTGTGGAGCATTTTGTCCCCATGTTTGTGATGATCAGGTCTAGTATATTATCTCCCCTAGTAGGAGAGGTGATCAGTTGTTCCAGTGCATTTGAATTTATGAATTCCAGGAACCTTTGGGCTAGGGTATTAGGGCTAGAATAATGTACCCAATCTATGTTTGGGTAGTTGAAGTCTCCCAGTATGATGGTATTTTGTGATACATTCATATCCTCCAATGTCTTCAGGAAGGCTGAGTGGGGTTCTTGGTGACCTCTCTGACATTTCGAATTCTTCCCTGAGGCAAAACTGCAGTGTGTCGTATGGCCAGAACCAGGTAACCCAAAAACAACTGCCGGTCCAGTTCTCTGGTAACCATTTGTATGCCTTTTTTCCACAAACAAAATAACAGTTATCTACTTTAGTATTAATATATACTTGCCCTGCATGAAACATTTTCTTATCAATAATAGATAGTTGTTTTAAAAGAACAGGATTACGCTGTATTTCATCAATAGTCTTATGAATCGACTCAAGGTATGAGTCATAGTTTGCATCACAAATATAACCTGCATTATTAGCTTTGGTATAACATTTGTAAGGAACAGTCACATTACAATTACTCCAACCTACCTGAACAGTATCATTTTTGTAAAAACATACAATTCCCTTTTGTGTAACAGGCAGGTACAATGCTATTTTGTCTTGTGATTTTACAGTTGTAGTATCAAAAAGCAAATTTTCCAAGGTCTCATTGACCCCTAGGGGGACAACAGTCATTAATAATCCCCCGTATGCTGTCGGTATAGCTGTGCAGATCCAGCAATTCGAAACATTAAATGTTTCAGCATACACATATTTAATTGCTTGGTAAGTGTTAAAGTTCGGATGCCAGTCTATGAATGATTCAAGTTTATTCAGTTCAGCTCGTGTGGCCGGAAAATGGAAAGGCCACAACAAAAAGATTAATGTTATCAGTATGGCCAACAAAATGATCATGCAATACTTCTGAGGTTGTTCGGCGTTTCTATTTGCTCCGTATCTGGTCATTTTGTTCTTGTGTAACAGTAACAAGTTGTTTGTCCAGTTCAAAGTTTTTAACCAATTTACAGTGTGTCAGATGAATCCAGGATGCTCGCTCTGTGATCTTGACTGCGGTGGGTGTTGACAGTAGCACTTGGTATGGCCCTTCCCACTTCAGTGTGGTCCAATTTCTTTTCTTAATGACTTTCACCCAGACCCACGTGCCTGGGACTACTGCTGCTTCCAATGGTCTGGTTTGTTCTTTATCTGAAACAGAATTCAACTGCAAAAGTTGTTTATTACTTAGAAGTCATTTCATGTATTCTCCAAGTGAACTGTCAGCCTCCTGGTCTGCAGGCATGAGAGGTTTCCACTGAGGTATATAATATGCCCTCCCAAACAGTATTTCAAAAGGAGTTAACCCCTTTGCATTTGGAACAGTTCTCATACTCAACAGTGCCAGAGGCAGGCAGTGCATCCAGTTCTTCTGTGTTTCACTAATCAATTTTCTAAGTTTGTTTTTCAAAACCCCATTATGCCTCTCTACTAATCCTGCGGATTGGGGGTGGTATGCACAAGGGTTCTTTAAGGAAATTCTGAAATATCGGCTCAACTGTTGTATGGTTTGATTTACAAAGTGTGTGCCATTGTCACTGTAGATCTTTTCCGGTACGCCAAATCTAGGAATAATTTCTTTAACAAGGACTTTTGCAACAGTAGCTGCATCTGGATTTTTGGTCGGAAAAGCTTCCACCCATTTGGAAAACATATCTATAATGACAAGACAATATTTCTTATTTTCACATTGGTTAATTCTGTGAAATCCATACAGATAGTATGGAATGGGTACGGTAGTGTTGGGAAACTCCCTTGCTTAGGCTTCAATGCCCCTTGTGCATGATGCCTGTTACAAACATGGCATGCTGCACAAACTTTTTTTGTGTAGTTTGTAAATCCATATGCAGTGAACACACGGGTCACGAACTGTACCAACCCCCCTGTTGAGACGTGGCACTGCCCATGGCTCAACAAAGCTGCATATCTAAACAAGTTAGATGGCAAAATTGGTTTTCCTTCTTTGGAGATGTACATCCCTTTCTGTCTTTCTACATTTGTAGTAAGTGTCTGCATTCTTTTTAACATTTCTAAATCTAAACACTCAGAAGGTTATAATTCCTCACTCAAAAGAAATACTTCTGAAGCTGCAGCTGCCTGTTTTGCAGCTATATCGGCTCTCGCATTACCTTTTGAAATCCTATCCTGTTGCTTGGTATGAGCTACACATTTACAAATAGCTACTTTCTGAGGTAACTGAATAGATTCTAACAAATCTAAAATTAATTGCACATGATTAATTGGTTTACCAGTAGATGTTATCATTCCTCTATTTTTCCACTGCAGCGCAAAAACATGTACAGTAGAAAAAGCGTACTGGCTGTCAGTAAAAATGTTCACACATTTACCCTTTGCCAAGGTACATGCCCTTGTCAAAGCAATCAATTCTGCTGCTTGTGCAGATAAATTGTGTGGTAAAGACTTTGCTTCTAAAATATCAGTATTAGAAACTACTGCATACCCTACTAGATTCTGTCCTGTAGGACCCCTTCTGCATGAGCCATCCACGTAATATGACACCTCGGCATCATCCAAGGGAACATCCGTTAGATCTTTTCTAGGCAGTGTCTTTTGCTCAATTTCCTGCAGGCAGCTGTGTGGTGTGCCATTCGCAGGGGTCGGGAGCAAGGCAGATGGGTTTAAAGTTGTACATCGTTCAATTGTCATATGAGGTTGGCTCAGCAGTATAGTCATACAGGAAAGATGTCTAGCAGGAGAAAGATATGCTACTTTTTCTTGTAGTAAAATTATTGTGACTGCATGAGGCACTGTCAATGTGAGAGGGTGGAACAACACTACTGAGGCCGAAGCCTGTACTGCCATTGCAGCTGCAACTACTGCTTGTACACAGTGGGGCAGGGATCGCGCCACTGGGTCCAGTTGTGATGAATAGTAAGCTATGGGGCGTTGCTTATCCCCATGTTGCTGTGTTAACACTGATGTCATGTAACCTTGTTTACAATCTACAGTTTGGAAAAAACGTTTATGATAGTTTGGTAATCCTAAAACTAATGAGGATGCTATCAATTGTTTCAGTTTGCAGAAAGCTGATTCTGCTTCTGGTGTCCATTGTAATAAATCTTGTGCTGCCATAGGCTTCTTGTATATCAAGTTGGTCAGTGGAGCAGACTCCAAGGCATAGTTTGGAATCCAACTCCGACAGAAATTAATCGTGCCCAGGAAGGACATCATTTCCTTCTTGGTAGTCGGTTTGGGTGCTTGCAAAATTGCTATTTTTCTATCTTCATCTAATGTTCTGCCTTCTTTAGATATTACATATCCCAGGTATTTAACCTGCTTTTTCCAAAGCTGCAATTTTTGTTTACTTTATGTCCTTGTGTGACTAAAAATTGTAGTAATGCTATGGTATCTTCCCTACATTCTTGCTGGGTGGGGGCTGCCAGCAGGATGTCGTCTACATAAAGTAAAATTTGGCTGTCTCTTGATGGGCTAAATCCTGCCAAGTTGCTTGCCATCTCTTGTGCAAATATTGTTGGGCTTTCACAATACCCCTGTGGTAGTTATGTGTATGTATACCTTTTCCCCTGAAATGTGAATGCAAACCAATGATGGCTGTCAGGGTGTATCGGTATTGAAAAAAACGCATTGCTAATTTCTACCACAGAAAAATACTTCTGTTGAGGCTTCAAATCATTCAATAGGGTGTGTGGATCTGGCACCGTAGGTGCTCTAGGTATTACTGCATCATTTACAGCTTGTAAGACTTGGACCATACGCCATTCTCTGTTTGCTTTCCTAACAGGAAATAAGGGTGTGTTACATGGCGAATCGGTCAGTACTCCTTCCTTAAGTAAGGCTGCTATTATAGGTTTGATTCCTACTTCTGCATCCTTTCTTAAGGGATACTGTCTCTTTTGAGGCCTAAATGCTGATTTTGGCGTAATAGTAACTGGTCCTGCTGTACGGATTAGCCCTACATCTGATTTCCCTGTTGACCAGAGAGTTTCTGGTATGTTCCATAAAGCTTTTTCTTCCTCTTCTAGTAAGAGTGCTGTCCTCACTAGACCACAAGTGTACAGCTGGGTGAGTCTGTGTTTTCCAATTTAACATTTGTTTCTGTAGTCCCTGTTCCGACAATTCTAACTCTATTTGTTTCTCCCACTTTGTGACTTTTTCTCCAAGATCTGCCCATTTCACATTCTTGTCTTTGGTTAAACTAACATGTGGCAATCGATTTGATTTACAGAGTGCAAAGAATTCCTGGGGCAATGAACAGTTGACTACACTGTTCCCTTCTGTGTCCCAGTACAGATTACGTAATACTAATCTGTTTGCATGGTTTTTAAACAGTTCTTGCTCATATTCCTTATCAGGTCCTGGTGTGCTACAGTAATACAGAGTACAGTGCAACAAATGCTGTTTATCAGTGTCAAGGGAGGGGGATTTACTGATGGCTATGTTCATCAGTTCTTCGGTTACTGCCCCTGGACCAGTCATAATTAAGTCCTGGCTGTACCAATAAAATGTTTCACTCTCTAGTCGCACAACAAAAGTATCCATTTGTTGCTGTGCTTCCAAACCCTGCATAGTTTGTACTACTGCTATGCCAAATATCTGCATAAGATCTCTGCCCAAAAGGTTCACTGGGCATTTTGCAGAAACAACAACTTTGCTTTTCTGGGTCATCCCTGAAACAGGGTCAGTTATGGTTATGTTGTGGGAGAGTGGTTCTCAATACAGCTGTCCATTAGCTGCTTTCACTAATATGTAATCAAGTGATTCTGAATTTTCTGGTAGTTTAGAAGGATGTATCAGGGTTCGTGAAGCCCCTGAGTCACACAGGAATTTAACTTCCCTCCCCTCTACCAAAAGTCTAACTTATGGTTTTGTGTCTGCTAAATAGAGCTCTAGGCTCAGTAATGCTAAGTCCAAAATTTCACTTTCTTCACTATCTGCGATTTCTTGCACTTCCTCTATTTCTTTTATCACATTCTCTACTCCCTCTATCATATTTGCATTTGTCTTTTCTCGGTTATTCCCTTCTAGTGATTCTTGACTATCATATAGTCAGTCCTCACCCTCCTTATCTTCCATGGCTGCCTTCTTGTTTTGCTTGCAATCCCTTGCTAAATGTCCCTTTTTTCCACACTTAAAACATTCACCCCTTTTCTTTCTTCAAATTCTTCTGATCGTTTATCAGATTGTTTGTTTCCCTGGGCATTTTTCTTGCCCTTTTTTCTGGACTGTACTACATAAACTTCTGCTCCATCTTCTACAGCAAATACTTGGGCATTCTTTTTCTTTTTATTGTTAAAATGCCTTTTGGCATGCCTAGCATATTCAAGTAGTGACTGTAATCTACTTATACGATGGTCTACCATGTGCTTTGTAATAAAGCTGCTTATAGGCAAAATACTGCCTTTCAAAAATGCATTCTTTAATTGCTGCTCATATGGGGAATCATGTGTTTGATCTTCAGGTACCTGCATTCATAGGTTCATAGGTTCATAGGTTCATACTAGGCTATCTGCCCTAGGGCATTTATAAGCCTAGCCAGAGTGTGCTTGGCTTTCGCCACCCATTTTAAATTAATTTTTCTATGCCTTTTTTTGAGGTTAGTATACTGTGCCTCTGTCTAACAGTGACACAGAAGTGATAGCCAGGGTAAACCTACGATCTCCCATCCACTCATCAAGATTCCTCTTGAAGAGAGTCAACGTGGGACTCTGCCTAACCTGGACTGGGATTTTATTCCAGAGTGAAGGGAGCCTCTGGGTTATGAATCTGTCCCTCCAGCATGTCCTATTTATTTCAGTGCTGAGGTTCAAGTCTCTTGAGCGCATAGCTCAATGGGATTTGGATTTTCTGAGGTGCAGCATGTCCATTAATTCTGGGTTGGACATGGCTTTATACATCAGGCACAGATCGCCTCTGAGAAGGCGGTATGCCACTGAGTAGAGCTGGAGTTTCTTTAACTGGGCAGCATATGGCATCTGTTTGAGCCCTTTGATCCTCTTGGTGAGGTACTTTTGGGGCCTTTCCAGTTGCTGCAGGTGTCTGGTAAGGTACATCCCAAAAGGGGCATTGTACTCAATTATGGGCCTGATGAGGGATGAGTAAAGAGGCACGATGACCTCCCCTGATCTAGATGTGAATCCCTTCATGATTAGGTGGGCTATATAAAATGTTTTTCTAACCACTTTGGCCACGTGGTTGTCAAATGAGAGATTGCTATCAACTTGGGTCCCCAAGTCCCTAATGACTTCTTCTATACTTAATGGATTACCACCTATGTGGTAATTTGTGGGCACTTTGTTTTTGCCAAAGGGGATGACTATTCACTTTTTGGCGTTTAGCTTGAGGCCATGGCTCTGGCACCAGTTGTCTGTTTCTATGAGGCCCTTTTGGAGGATGCTTGTGTCAGCTGGATAGTTGATTATGGTGTCCAGTTTGCAGTCATCTGCGAACTTGGTCAGCCGCAGTCCTTCCGTGTTGGCCTGTACCACCGAGAAAAATATACCGAACAAGAGAGGTCCCAGGACTGAGCCTTGTGGGACACCACTTGTAACTGGTTTGGAGTCTGACATGGCTCCAGCAATTCTAACCATGTGAGTTCTGTCCAATAGCCAGTTTGCAACCCATCTAGTGACATAGGGGTTTATATTTAAGCTGGTGAGCTTATCTAAGATGCCCGAGTGGGGTATTGTATCGAAGGCTTTTGCGAGGTCCAGGTAGGCTGTGTGGACCACCTTCCCCTCGTCAATGGCCTTGGTGACTGTTTCAAAGAAATCGACCAGGTTTAAGAGGCAGGATCTGCCCTTAACAAAGCCAAACTGGGTAGGATCCAGTGTCTGTAGGTCCCCAATATCTTTATTTATGAGGTCCATGATGATCCTTTCCATAGCTTTGCAGACCAAGCTAGTCAGGCTTATGGGGCGATAGTTTCCAGGATCCGTTGAGGCACCACCTTTGTGGAGAGGGACCACTGTTGCTGTACGCCGCTCTTTGGGTACATATCCTGTAGTAAGGCTAAGACTGAACAGTAGTTTTACGTTTGGGTTTAGCTCTTCTTGGAGTTCATGTAGGACGCAGCCTGGGACACCATCTGGTCCCATTGATGCTGTGTTTTTTGCTTTGGAGAGGGCGGCTCTTACTGAGCATCTGAGATGTCAGGGGGGCAGCACTTTGTTGGGATAGATATTTGCCCTTTTGGTGGGGGGGGGAGATGTTTGCACTGAACCTGTCAGCTAGGATGTTGGCAATGTCTGTGGGCTCGGTGTATTTTTTGTCATTTTGGACTAATTCTGAGCATATCTGGGAATTCCCACCCAGGTTCCTAACATAACTAAAGAAAGCCTTGTGATTATCCTTAGTGTCCTGTGCAATTTTTCTCTCGAAGCTGGCCTTAGACGATTTTATGAGTGCCCATAGTTTTTTGCTAATACTGATCAGAGATGCCTTCCCTTTTTGGGAATTTGCTCTATCATGCAGTAGCTTCCTCCTTCTATTGTATAGTTTGTTTATGGCTGGGGTCCACCAGACAGGATGTCTGCCTTTGGAGGATTGGGTCTTGGTTTTATTTGGGATTGCATGATCCATGCATTCCTGAAGGTGTTCAGAGAATGCGTTTATAAAGGATTCTGCGGTCTGGGCCGTATTTTCCACAGGCCCGGGGGCTTTGAAGGATTCCGCCTCGGTTTTGAGGCGTGTGAAATTTGCTTTAGAGAAGTTTTTCACTGTGGTTTTCTGGGCAGGGGGTGGGGTTGGGATGTGAATATCCAGTGAGATTAGTTTATGGTCTGATCTTACCAGTGAGGGATACACTTCTGGTCTGGAGCATAGTGTCCCCATGTTGGTGATGATCAGGTCCAGTATGTTTTCCCCTCTTGTGGGAGTGGTAACAAGTTGTTCCATAGCATTTGAGTTTATAAATTCTAGGAACCTTTGGGCTAGGGTGTTGGAGCTAGAGTAATACTCCCAGTCTATGTTTGGGTAGTTGAAGTCACCCAATATAATGGTGTTTGGAGAGACCGTCATATTTTCCAGTATTCTCAGGAAGGCCGAGTGGGGTTCCTGTGTTTGGGAGGGTGGTCTGTAGCAGGCTATAAACTGGAAGGCAGTTTTACCCACTGTTAGTTGCACATGGATAGTGTCTGATGCTTCGTGCTGTGCCAGTAACCTGGAGGTGTGGGTATCTTTGACGAATATTGATACTCCCCCTCCTTTTGTGGTTCGGTCCAAGTTTTGGGGCCGAAAAGCATGGTATGAGGTATAACCTAGTAGTGCTGGGGTGTTCTCAGGAGCCTTGAACCAGGTTTCTGTTACTGCACAGATATCGATGTTCTCCATGCTAAGGAGAGTTTCGAGTGCATGCATCTTGAGGTTTAGACTTCTGGCATTGAGTAGCATTACTCTTAGTTTCTTATCCCTTGTGATACCTATGGAGGTGGGTTTGTCTTTTGAGCCTTGCCTAAAAAAGGCACTATGGGGGTAGCAAGAGCCTTTGCCAATATCCGAAAGCCCAGGGGTGACAGGTGCAAGCCCTCCCTAGCACAGCATTGTGGCTTGTCAAGCATGTCATCCCAGGCTGACAGGCATTGGATCCCCTTTGAATGACACCAATACTTAAGCCAATTGTTGAAATTGATCATCTTGTCTTCATATTGTGGCATCATTCTTGGTGAGGGTAAGATGCTACTCAAGGTCAGGGTCATACCGGCCTGGGCTACATGCTCAGAGAGCTCCTCTATGTCTCTTTTCATGTAGTCCAGGGAGGTACATCTCAGGTCATTCACACCAGCATGGACAATGACTGAGTCATATTTGTACTTGCCTTGGAGTGACCTGAGTGCTTGTGTTATGTGGTGGATCCTAGCACCCGACAGGCAGCTCACCATGACCTTCTCCTTGTTCAGCCTGGTGAGTGGGAGATCAGTGTGCCTGATGATAGAGTCAACTATTACAAGTGTATCAGGTGTGTTGTTTAGCCTTAAGGGCTCTGACTGTTCAGCACACTGGCTTTGTGAGCTATGTGTTGCACGTGTTTTGTTTTGGGGTAGCGGTTGCTTGGGTGTCTGCTTTGGAGGTCTCTGTTGCTTAGGCAGATTTTTATTCATAGCCTCCGAGTATGTTTTTGTGTTTTTATGTGTTCGGTTTGTTGTCGTGGTAAGTCTATGTGAGACTGGAGTTGTAGTGAGTGTGGTTTCCTTCTCCTCCTGACTGGTTACACCAGTACTGAGTTGAGACAGCTTAGCCTCCAGTTTGGCTATATGGTTGCATCTCTCACATGTGTTGGAATTTGTTGGGAGGAGGAGAGGGTTGTCTGTGTACATGAGGCAGTTGTAACATTGCCTCAAGATTCCCAGATTCACCAGCTGGACCGGAGAGGAGATTGACAACTGACCTTTGGACATGCTAGAATAGTATTGGGAATTCCTTTATAATTGAAAAAAGGGCCAATGGGGAAAAAGGTACTCAAGGGGAGTTTGTAAGGGTGTAGTGCTTTTAATTTTTTAGAGCTGACTTATATAATTGCTTTAGTGAGCAAGTGCCAGGTAACTTAAATGCAATGTGTTACAGGTAACTTAAATGCAAAAACGACAAACAGTAACTTTCTTTCAAGTGAAACAAGGAAATAAGTACAGTAAGCAATGCAGATATCACTAGGGATCCACAGAAGTGCTAAAAGGCCGCGTTTTAGGTGGAATTAGCATTTCAGGGAAATAAACAAACAACAAGCATACAAACAAAGCTAGATTCAGCAGGCCTAGATCTAGTCTATGCTACAGCAAACAAGGTGTACCAATTTCAGTAAGAAACAGTTAGAATATACAGGCACTATAAGCCTTTAACCAGAAATTCCCAGCACAGAAGGGCAGAGTCCAGCCTCTCCTCCCACAAGAGTGCAGACCGCGATCCTTCTTAATGTAAAATAACTGGCCTGAAGCCCAAGTGCTTAAACCAGAACTAATACAATTTTAGAATAACAGACACTGAGCCCTCAATCAGCAGTTCACAACTTAGAAGGATGTAAGCTACCTGTCCTGCCACCACAGTGCAGGCCACAAACCTTCCTAATGTAAAACAACTGGTCTGAAGCCCAAGTGCTTAATTCAAAAGACTTAGAAATGATAGCTACACTTTATTCAAGTTGCAACCAAGCAGTAATAAATACAACTGAATACTTTAAAGAATGCCTGGATTAGTGCTCAAGTTATACAAACAAAGCTAGATTCAGCAGGCCTGAATCTAGTCTATGCTACAGCAAACAAGGTTTACTAATTTCAGTAAGAAGCAGTTCAAGTATTCAGGCACTATAAGCCTTTAACCAGAAATTCCCAGCTCAGAAGGACAGAGTCCAGCCTCTCCTCCCACAAGAGTGCAGAACACGAACCCTCTTAATGTAAAATAACTGGCCTCAAGCCCAAGTGCTTAAACCAGAATTAATATACTTTTAGAATAACAGACACTGAGCCCTCAGTCAGCAGTTCCCAACTTAGAAGGATGTAAGCTACTTGTTCTGCCACTACAGTGCAGACCACAAACCTTCTTAATGTAAAACAACTGGTCTGAAGCCCAAGTGCTTAAACTAAATGGCTTAGAATGACTTACACCAAGCAGTAATAAATACAACTGAGTACTTTTAAGATGACGCAAAAGCAAAATAAAGTAGGAAAAACACAAATACAGTAAAAGCAAATAAGTTTTTTTTTTTTTTTTTTTTTTTTTGTGGAAAGAGAGAAAGCAGTAGCAGAAACTAAGCTGATTGGCCTTCTCAAATGCTCTCCCTGTACTGGGTAGAATGAGGTAATGACACTAGACTGGGAGGAGGGTCCCAGATCAAATTTACACTAGGGGCGGGCAACTGCAAAGCCACCAACTATAAAAACACTATACCAACAGGGAGGGAGGGTGGGAAACAAACTGCAGAAATGTTACTCACAGCTGAAAAGCAGCAGTGAGCCTTTAAATGAAAGTTTTAAACAGCTAAAGGAGCCACTAGAAAAAGAGTTTAACTGCAACAAACTATCATAAACAAACAACCCAACAGATGCTTAATAAGTGTGGACAATTTCCAGTTAATACCTCACACACAGTGAAACTAGCTAGAAAAAATACACAGTACACAAAGTGCTATAAATAATAAAGAAATAAAGAAAAAAATAAACAAAAAACAGGATACTTAATGTTATATATTATAGCTCCAAGTTTGCTGAGTGTCCTTCCTTCGATTAGCTCAGTGTAAAATGGCAGAACACTCACAACTGAGCTTCTTAGGTAACAGAAAGTTGAAACCTGAGACAGCTTTTAAGAAAGAAATCTCAAAAGAACCAATGAGGTGCTTAGTCTAAGCTGTAGTCCAGGAGACCTCAGTCAGCCAATGACCTCAAACAATTCTCTCTCACTGAAATGCCTGATGGCTTTGGCTAAAATAAGATGTCCCTGAATTATGTGCTCAGACACACAGCCTCCACAAACACTAGGCTCAAATACAAGCCTGAATATGGAAATGCTACAAATAGCCCCACTACTTAGAACAAACTGCAGAAATGTTACTCACAGCTGAAAAGTAGCAGTGAGCCTTTAAATGAAAGTTTTAAACAGCTAAAGGAGCCACTAGAAAAAAAAAAGTTTAACTGCAACAAGTTATCATAAACAAACAACTCAAAAGATGTTTAATAAGAGTGGACAATTTCCAGTTAATACCTCACACACAGTGAAGCTAGCAAGAAAAAATACACAGTACACAAAGTGCTATAAATAACAAAAAAAATAAACAACAAAATAAACAAAAAACAGGATACTTAATGTTATATATTATAGCTCCGAGTTTGCTGAGTGTCCTTCCTTCGATTAGCTCAGTGTAAAAAGCAGAACACTCACAACTGAGCTTCTTAGGTAACAGAAAGTTGAAACCTGAGACAGCTTTTAAGAAAGAAATCTCAAAAGACCCAATGAGGTGCTTAGGTTAAGCTGTAGTCCAGGAGACATCAGTCAGCCAATGACCTCAAACAATTCTCTCTCACTGAAATGCCTGATGGCTTTGGCTAAAACAAGATGTCCCTGAATTATGTGCTCAGACACACAGCCTCAACAAACACTAGGCCCAAATACAAGCCTGAATATGGAAATGCTACACATATCCCCACTACTTAGAACAAACTGCAGAAATGTTACTCACAGCTGAAAAGCAGCAGTGAGCCTTTAAATGAAAGTTTTAAACAGCTAAAGGAGCCACTAGAAAAAGAGTTTAACTGCAACAAGTTATCATAAACAAACAACCCAACAGATGCTTAATAAGAGTGGACAATTTCCAGTTAATACCTCACACACAGTGAAACTAGCTAGAAAAAATACACAGTACACAAAGTGCTATAAATAACAAAAAAATAAAGAACAAAATAAACAAAAAACAGGATACTTAATGTTATATATTATAGCTCCAAGTTTGCTGAGTGTCCTTCCTTCGATTAGCTCAGTGTAAAATGGCAGAACACTCACAACTGAGCTTCTTAGGTAACAGAAAGTTGAAACCTGAGACAGCTTTTAAGAAAGAAATCTCAAAAGAACCAATGAGGTGCTTAGTCTAAGCTGTAGTCCAGGAGACCTCAGTCAGCCAATGACCTCAAACAATTCTCTCTCACTGAAATGCCTGATGGCTTTGGCTAAAATAAGATGTCCCTGAATTATGTGCTCAGACACACAGCCTCCACAAACACTAGGCCCAAATACAAGCCTGAATATGGAAATGCTACAAATAGCCCCACTACTTAGAACAAACTGCAGAAATGTTGCTCACAGCTGAAAAGTAGCAGTGAGCCTTTAAATGAAAGTTTTAAACAGCTAAAGGAGCCACTAGAAAAAAAGAGTTTAACTGCAACAAGTTATCATAAACAAACAACCCAGAAGATGTTTAATAAGAGTGGACAATTTCCAGTTAATACCTCACACACAGTGAAGCTAGCAAGAAAAAATACACAGTACACAAAGTGCTATAAATAACAAATAAATAAAGAACAAAATAAACAAAAAACAGGATACTTAATGTTATATATTATAGCTCCGAGTTTGCTGAGTGTCCTTCCTTTGATTAGCTCAGTGTAAAAATGGTTATTAAAACATTAATTCCACAATGGTTATTAAAACATTCTAATAATCTAGCATAATATCTGTCAACAGTTTCACCTTCCTGTTGGATGCATTGATTAATGCAAGTCCAGTCTGCCCTAGGCTTCCATTTCTCAGAGATTCGGCCTGTTAGACCTTTCACTCTGTTATCCAATTCTGTGTTGCTATGTGGGAGTGGCTTATGCTCTGTATCACGGGGATTTCAGTTGCCACTGATCATGTGCCAATCTGGACCTACGATCTGTCTGACTACTTTTTCTACTTCTTCTCCATTCAAATGATAACTTAACCTCATGCCCTGTAAGTCTTCTAAGAATTTTCTAAAATTAACTTTCGGATGGGGAATTCCCTCTGTGGCTTTCCGGATGTCTTCCAGTGTCCACGGTCTATATACTAGAAGAGTTGGGTCCTGTCCTGCCTGTCCTGCCTGCGGATTTGGTACTTCTATGAGTGGATATATGTCTTCTTCACTCATAGCTCGTGAATTTTTGTTTATTTCATATAACTCAGTATCTCCTCTTAAGTTACGTGTTCGAGACCTGGTCTCGATGGGATCTCTAACATACGGTCTTGGCTTTGCCGTAACAGTCGGGTATAGCAGAGGTGGACCAGATTGTCCACTCACTTCATATTCCGGTGCAGGAAGCGGAGGGGGTGGAGGGGCTGATGCTATTACCAAATTATTGTCTTCTTTATCTAGAAACATAGCTTTTGAATTATTACTTTTTTGCTCCCTACGGTTTGCTTCCTCAATCCACCTGTGTGCCTGAGGTACCCCCAATTGACGCTGCTTTTTTACCTGACCTTTTGCGTCAGCTTTAAGCTGTTTGACAAGTTTAATAAGTGAGGATTTTTCTAATTTGCCATCAAATCCATATTTATTAACCCATTTTGTTTAGTATCTAACATTGTCGGCACGCTGTGATTGCATATATTTTGCATCTTCGGTTAGCGGTGGGTTTTGGGAACTTTTTGTGCACTTATTACCCATATTGTTCTGATTTGTTAAAGAAAAAATGTTACGTAACCCTTCTTATTTTCACGTGGTACCACAATTTTCTATTAAACAGTTTATCTAGAATAACTGTCTTACCTATTCTGTTTCCCTGATCTATGACAACACTGCAATCTTTCTGTCCCTAACTTGTGCAATACAAATCTCCTGACAGATATTTTCAATCAAGTCCCTCATCTAAAATAGAAAAAAAGGTAAATCTCACCTTACCTGAGCCTCCATGATTGACCGTCTCTGATTCGTTACTGACTCGTCCTCCAGTCACAGATCAGAAAAGTAGCTGGCCTCTTTTGAACGACAATTCAGTCGGAGGTCTTCCAAAGCAGAAGAACTGATGTGGTCCCTTCTCCGTACGGTTTCATGCCACCTGGCCCATCTGACCTGAGGTGAAGAGAGAGCTCCGGCTCGAAGGACCAATCTGTCAAAGGAAAAATAACTTAAAAATGATCAACACACGGCAGGTTCAGGTTAAGGCACTTTAATCTTGCAGCAAGGAGACAAAAACATGCTAATACAGAGTTTGTCTAACTAGAATCAGGAAGTGGAACTATTTTTATACATTTCTTACAAGGTATTGCCTACTAAGCTGACGTAATAAATCGCAAGTTCTTTCAATATTATTTCTCAGCAGCTGTTTGTCCATGATTGTCTGCTGGCATATCAAGTTTACAAAAAAAACTTCCTAAGAAAAACAACGTGGCCTTGACGACCACCGATCAGATACAACTTTTACTATGCAATGTTACCATTCAAGGAACTATGGCTAATTCGAGCACAAAGCAAGTACAGATTACAGTTCATTTCTTCAAGCAGTCTTTGTCTGATGTATCTCTTCTTTTCCATAGCTGTGCATGTTCTCATAACACGAACAGGGCTGATTGTTCATATTCAGTCACATTATAGAAAACAGTATTGTTCTATTCATTCACTATTCATTCATTTTCCTGACCTAGCAGATAATCACCTGCTTCTCAGTACATTTCCAAAAGGCATAAACATGAATTTTGCTGTGCTAGCAAATACTAGGTCAGAGAGCATCTTGCAATTTCCGAAAGCATACTGCAGTTTGAAAAGCATCTTATAATCTCATACAAAATTAAGCTGTACATAAAATAGAATGAAATGTGTTAATCCTTTTAGCTTCTAATAAGCACTAAACATATACATTAATACATATTTTTCTAACAGAGTGGTTCCCAGTTTTGGCAGTACCAATATTAATAATGTTTTTACCACATGTTTGTCTCTATACCTGCTGTAGTTTTCTATATTTTTCACCATACCTGTTTTGTAGTATTTCTATAGATAATGATAGCAGTGACTACTGCATTTAAAGATGAGCTTTTATGGACTTAGTCTTGTTTATCCAAAATTCTTCTAAAACTTAGTTGCATGTATTATAATTGTATGCATATTGTTTTGATGTGTTTAACAGATGGCTCAGATTATGACTGACAAAGGACAATGGACCGGCTGTCTCACCTGGTTTGCAAACATTGCATAGAAATTAAAATATACGCACACACACACACACACACACACACACACACACACACACACACACACACATATATATATATATGTATATATTGAGAGAGAGCGAGAGATATGCATATGTCACAGTTTACATGAGGTATATAAGTATACTCCACCTGTCTTAGCTAACACACTGTCTGATTTGACAAAACTTACTTTACCAGACCAGTGCTTCTGGGTTGACCTTGAAAAGAAAAATATGTACCTAGTTGGC
Source organism: Protopterus annectens (assembly GCF_019279795.1). NCBI lineage: Eukaryota > Metazoa > Chordata > Ceratodontiformes > Protopteridae > Protopterus > Protopterus annectens. The sequence continues at coordinate 52,919,147 of NC_056739.1, read as the reverse complement.
TTGTCCAGCTAATAAATAAGAAAGGTGTTTCTGTCTCTGCTATGGAAGGCGTTGACCCAGAATACTAAAAACACAGGCCATTCATGGAGTTTAATTATGCTCACTTTTTTATTTCTTGCCATTTTAGTTAACAGCTATGTCAGTTTACAGTTCATATTTTTAATTTTAATTTTTATTTTATTGATATGTTAACCAGATAAACCCATATGTCAAAAGTCCCCTTTCCAAGGTGACCTGCAAGAACCACCTGCTTAAGTGATGTCCTCAGACTCAAACAGTAAGCAAATGGAGGTTAAAGTTATCAAATGGATTAAAGGTGAAAGCTTATTAGTTGTTGAAAGCCTTAATCTTTTATTTTATTTTTTATTTATTTATTTTTCATTTATTAACCGGGAAAATCCAGCTGGACCAGGTCCATTTTCAGTGGATGCTCAGGGAGAAAAGCTCCACAATTAAGATATAGTAAGAAGTTAATACAATGAGAAATATACAAAATGAGAAGACAGTGGCTTACATAGAAAAAGTTAACAGGCAATGCAGGACTGAAATACAGTTAGATGAAATATTTACAAAGGTAGTACAGACAGCTACATTACTAGTAAGCATACACTGAAAGAAGTACAAAGACCATGTGACTTATTCTAAGAGTATGTATTTCTATGTGAGTAGAATAGTGTGAATTCTAGACTGGAGTTGTTTGAAGGAGGAGAAGAGAAGGTATAGAGATTGTCAAGTGATACATTAAAATTTGATATTAAAATTAAAATTTTTAATTAAAATTAAAATTTTTGCATTGAAATGTCTGAAAATCCTAAATATTGAATTTGATTCAGAAAAGGGATATATTTTCTCTATAAACTAAAAAACAGCTACTCATAATAGAACTACATTAGTGCAATAGCATTTGGGGCACTGCCTAGAATGGTTGCATTTGAGACACTGCCTAGAATGGTTGCATCTGGGACATGGCCTAGGATGGTTGCATTTGGGACACTGCCTAAAATGGTTATTTTTGTTAGCTTAGAAGCTATCTGCCCCAGGGCATTTATAAGCCTAGCCAGAGTGTGTCAGTTTTTGCTGCCCCATTGATTAATTAACTGATCCTCTGTCAAGCAGTGCCAATGAAGTGATGCCAGGGGTGTATTTTTTGCTACCCATCCACTCATCAAGGTTTCTCTTGAAGAGTGTTAGTGAGGGGCTCTGCCTAATGTAGTTAGGAGTTTTGTTCCAAAGCATGGGGAGTCTCTGTGACAGGAATCTATCCCTCCATCATGTTCTATTTATTGTTGTGGTGAGGTTTAGCTCACTAGAGCGCATGGCTCACAGTGACTTGGATTTCTTTAGGTGGAGCATGTCCATCAATTCTGAGTTGGACATGGCTTTGTAAGTCAGGCAGAAATCACCTCTGAGTAAGTGATATGCCACTGAGTACAGCCAGAGTTTTTTCAGTAGGGTTGCATAGGACGTATGTTTGAGGCCAATAATCCTCTTGGTGAGGTACTTTTGTGGTATCTCCAGCTGTTGCAAGTGTCTTGTGAGGTACATCCCAAATGGGGCATTTTCCTCTATGATGGGTCTGATGAGTGATGAGTAGAGGGGCTCTATAACCTATTTATTTCTAGATGCAAACCCTTTAGTAATTAGATGGGCCACATAGAAGGATTTCCTAACTACTTTGGCAATATGATTGTCAAAGGAGAGATTATTATCTACCTTGGGCCCCAGATCTCTTATTACCTCTTCTGTATTAAGGGGGCTGCCACCTATGTGGTAATTCGTGGGTGTATTTTTTTCCCAAATGGGATGACTATACATTTTTTGGCATTTAGCTTGAGGCCAAGACATTCACAACAGGTGTCTGTCTCAGTAAGGCCCTTTTGGAGGATGTCTGTGTCAGCTGGAGAGTCAATTATGGCTCCCAGATTGCAGTCATTGGTGAACTTGGTTAGCCATAATCCTCCTGTGTTTGCCTGTACTTCTGAGAAGTATATGCCAAACAGTAGGGGTCCCAGGACTAAGCCTTGTGGGACATCACTTCTCAAAAGCCGACTTCACACTTCTAAAGGCTAGTGTGGTCTCTTTTAAGGCCCCCGAGACTGCGGAAACCATTACTCAAGCCGCTGAATCACTTACAAATGCCTTCTACCAGCACTTACAGGACTGCATGGATTAGGCAATCCCAAACAAAACAAAGACTCTTTGTACCAAAGGCAAGCGTCCAGTCTGGTGGACCCCAGCCATAAACAAGCTCTACAACAAAAGGAGGAAGCTACTACAAGATAGAGCAAAATCCTTAAAAGGGAAAACACCCTTGATCATTATAAGTAAAAAACTAAGATCTCTCATAAAATCATCCAAGGCAAATTTTGAGAGAAAAGTCGCTAAGGACTCAAAGGACAATCATAAGGCCTTCTTTAGCTATGTTAGAAACCTGGGAGGAAACTCCCAGATATGCTCAGAATTAGTTCAAAATGATGTAAAAATTACTGAACCTACAGACATTGCCAACATACTGGCTGACAGGTTCAGTGCAAACTCCCAAAAGGTGAGATATCTATACCAGAGAATTATAGCCCCCCAAACATCTCTAACGCTCAGGTGAGAACTGCTCTCTCCAAGGCAAAAAAACACAGCATCCATGGGACCAGATGGTGTCCCGGGATGTGTGCTCCACGAACTCAATGAGGAATTAAACCCGCAGTTAGGGCAGCTGTTTAATCTTAGCCTCACCTCGGGATACGTGCCTAAGGAGTGTCGTACGGCAACTGTGGTCCCACTTCACAAAGGCAGTGCCTCCACCAACCCGGGAAATTACCGTCCCATCAGCTTGACAAGCTTGATCTGCAAAGCTATGGAGAGGATCATAATGGAACTCATAAATAAAGACATAGGAGACTTGCAGACTTTGGATCCGACCCAGTTTGGCTTTGTCAAGGGCAGATCATGCCTTTTAAACCTGGTTGACTTTTTCAAAACAGTCACCAAGGCCATTGATGAGGGAAAGGCAGTCCACACAGCCTACCTCGACCTGGCGAAGGCTTTCGACACAATACCCCACTCAGGTATCATTGAAAAACTCATCAGCTTAAATGTAAACCCATACGTCACAAGGTGGGTTACAAACTGGCTAAGTGACAGAACCCACAGGGTCAGAGTTGCTGGTGCCATGTCAGACTCAAAACCTGTCACTAGTGTTGTCCCACAGGGCTCAGTCCTGGGTCCTCTCCTGTTCGGCATCTACTTTTCAGAAGTACAAGCAAACACAGGAGGATTATGGCTGACAAAATTTGCAGATGACTGCAAACTGGGCGCCATAGTTGAGAACACATCTGACACAGATATCCTTCAGAAGGGTCTTATAGAAACAGATAACTGGTGCCAGAGCCATGGCCTAAAGTTAAACGCCAAAAAATGCATAGTCATACCCTTCGGGAAAAACAAGATTACCCCTAGCTACCATATAGGCGGCAACCCACTAAGCACAGAAGAGGTTATCAGGGATCTGGGTACCCAGGTTGACAGTAACCTTTCATTTGACACTCACGTTGCCAAAGTAGTTAGGAAGACCTTCTACATTGCCCACCTGATCATGAAGGGATTCACATCTAGATCAAGGGAAGTCATCGTCCCCCTGTACTCATCACTCATCAGACCAATGATTGAGTACAATGCCCCATTCGGAATGTATCTGACATGTCACCTGCAGCAACTGGAAAGGCCCCAAAAGTTCCTCACCAAAAGGATAAAGGGTCTCAAAAATATATCCTATGCTGCCCGACTGAAGGAACTTCAGCTCTATTCAGTCACTTACCGTCTGCTCAGAGGTGACCTGTGCCTGACATACAAGGCCATGTCCAACCCAGAATTGATGAACATGCTTCACCTCAAAAAATCTAGATCCCTCAGAACTACAAGGGTGGGAGACTTAAACCTTGACACGGTTATTAATAGGATGCGCTGGAGGGACAGATTCATCACCCAGAGACTCCCTATGCTGTGGAACAAAATCCCGGTACATGTGAGGCAGAGCACCTCGCTGGCTTTGTTCAAGAGAAATCTTGACCAATGGATGGGAGATCGCAGATATACCCCAGGGATTATCTCAGTGTCACTGCTTGACAGAGGCACAGCAAAATAATGGGCATAGTATCCTCCAAACTAAAGGGGTGGCGAAAGCCACAAAACTCTGGGCTAGGCTTATAAATGCCCTTGGGCAGATAGCCTAGTATGAACCTATGAACCTATGAACCTATGAACTTGTGACTGGTTTAGAGTCGAACCTGGAGCCTGCTATTCTTACAGTGTGAGTTCTGTCTGTAAGCCAGTTGGCAACCCATCTCATGACATAGGGGTTTATGTTCAGGCTGGTGAGTTTTTCTGTAATACCAGAGTAGGGAATGGTGTTGAAAGCCTTGGTGAGGTCAAGGCAGGCTGTGTGAACAACCTTTCCCTCGTCTATGGCCTTGGTGACTGTCTTGAAGAAGACAACCAGGTTTAATAGGCATGATCTGCCCTTAACAAAGCTAAACTGGGTCGGGTCAAGTGTTTGGAGGTTCTCAATGTCTTTGTTAATGAGTTCCATGATGATGCGCTCCATAGCCTTGCAGACCAGGCTAGTCAGGCTTATGGGGTGATAGTTACCAGGGTCATTTGTGGCCCCTCCTTTGTGGAGTGAAATAACCATTGCTGTGTGCCATTCTATGGGCACGTAGCCTGTGGAGAGGCTGAGGTTGAACAGTGTGTTTAGGTGGGGGGTTAGTTCATTCTGTAGTTCATGCAAGATGCAGCCTGGGACACAATCTGGCCCCATTGATACTGTGTTTTTGGCTTTTGAAAGGGCCATTTTCACCTGTGCATCTGTGATTTCCAGGACACTACACTTTTCTGTATTTTTGTGGGCCCTTTTGGGGGTGAGAGGGGGGTGACGTTTGCACTGAATCTATCTGCCAGGATGTTGGCAATATCAGTAGGTTCAGTATATTCTGTGCTATTTTGCACTAGCTCTGTGCATATCTATGAGTTGCCACTTAGATTCTTAACATAGCTAAAGAAGGCTTTGTGGTTATCTTTTGAATCCTTGGCTATTTTTCTTTTGAAGTTAGCCTTAGATGATTGTATGAGGGACCTTAGTTTCTTACTGATACTAATTAGGGATGTCTTTCCTTCTTGGGATTTGCTTTTTTTCTGAACTAGTTTCCTCCTTCCATTGTATAGCCTGTTTATGGCAGGGGTCCACCAGACTGGTTTTCTTCTCTTAGAGGAGTGAGTCTTGGTTTTGCTAGGGATGGCACAATCCATGTATCCTTGTAGGTGCTCATAGAGTGCATTTGTAAAGATTTCTGCATCTTGGGCAGTGTTATCCTTTATCGTGGGGGCTGTGAAACTTACCGTCTCTGTCTTAAGTAAGGTGAAGTTTGAATTAGATATGTTTTTTACTGTGGTTTCCTTAGTTGGGGGTGGTGGTGAGGTGTAGACATCCAGAGTGATTAGTTTATGGTCTGATCTAACCAGTGACGGGTTGATCTCTGGTGTGGAACACCTGTCACCCATGTTTGTGATGACCAGGTCCAATATGTTTTCACCTCTGGTAGGGGAATTTACCAGCTGATCCAGGGCATTTGAGTTTATGAATTCCAGGAAGCGCTTGGCCTGGGAGTTTGTAGTCGAGTAGTTTTCCCAGTTAATGGTAGGGTAATCAAAATCGCCCAGTATCAGGGTGTTCGGTAGGACCTTCATGTTTTCCAGTGTCTCCAGAAAGGTGGAGTGGTGGTCCTGGGTCATGGAGGGTGATCTGTAGCAGGCCATAATTTGCATTGCAGATCTGCCCTATGTTAGTTGCACGTGGATGATCTCAGAGGTATCATGCTGAGCCGCTAACCTGGAGGCGTAGGTATCCTTGAAGAATATGGATACACCCCCCCCTTTTGTGTTTCATTCCATGTTCTGTGGCCAAAACGTGTGGTACGAGTTGTAGCCCGGTAGTGCCGGGGTGCTCTCTGGAGCCTTGAACCAGGTTTCAGTTACTGCACAGATGTCGACGTTCTCCATACTGAGGAGTGCTTTGAGCGCGTGCATTTTGAGATTTAAACTTCTGGCATTGAGTAGCATAACCCTCAGTTTTTTGTTAATTGTGTTGTTTACAGAGGTGGGTTTGACTTTTGAGCCTTGCCTAAAAAAGGCACTATGGGGGCAGCAAGACCCTTGGCCAGTATTTGAAAGCCTAGGGGTGACAGGTGCAAGCCATCTCTTGCAAATCAACGTGGCTTGTTGAGCATGTTGCCCCAGGCTGACAGACACTGGATCCCCTTTGAATGACACCAAAAGTTTAGCCAATTGTTGAAATTGATCATTTTTTTCTTTATACTGAGGTATCATTCTTGGTGAGGGCAGGATGCCACTCAGGGTCAGGGTCATACCGGCCTGGGCTACATGATCAGAGAGCTCTTCCTTGTCTCTTTTCATGTAGTCCAGGGAGGTACGTTTCAGGTCATTCACACCAACATGAACAATGACAGAGTCATATTTGTACTTGTTCTGAAGTGACCTGAGTGCTTGTGTTATGTGGCAGATTCTGGCTCCTGACAGGCAGCTAACAGTAACCGTCTGCTTGTCCAGCCTAGTGAGTGAGACATCAGTGTGCCTGACTATAGAGTCACCTATTACTAGTGTGTTAGGTATGTTATTTCGCCTTATGGGCTGTGATTGTGTGGTGCACTGATTTTGTGTTTTATGTGTTGTCTGGTTTGTAATGGGAGATGCAGATTGTTTGGTTGTCTGCTTTGGAGGTTTCTGATGTTTTTGCAGGTTTTTATTTACAGCCTCCAAGTATGATTTTGTGTATCTATGTGTATTTTTTGCCAGTGCTGGTTTAGTAAGTCTGTGTATGACTGGAGGTGTGGTGCTGTGTACATGAGGCAGTTGTAACATTGCCTCAGGATACCTTTGTTCACCAGCTGGACTGGAGAGTATACCTGAAATTGCCCTTTGGTCATGCCTGAATAGTAGGGTGAGCTGCTTAGTTGCTTGGTTGGTGAGGGGCAAATAAAGAGCCTTGCCCTGCTGGGCAATCAAGTGTCAGGGTATATTAGTGCTTGCTATTAGGTCTGAGCAAGTGCTGGGCTGTAGGATGCTTTTTGAGTGCTTAGGTTGAGAGTTAGATTAGTTTCAAGGGAAAACTGAAGAGGAGACTTAGTGGAGCCAGGAATAATTTAATCCTAGCTTACCGGTAATGCCAGGCATGCAAAACTGTGCAAACGCAGTTTTTATAGCAGAGAAATGAAGGAGATAGAAATTAGCCCAAAATGGCCAATAAACTACTAACTTCTGGGTTGGAACCACTCCTCCAGGGACAGATAGGCTGCTCAAAGCTCCCCTCTCTCACAGGTGAACAGAGAAACTTCCTTCTATCCAAGTAAGGTATGGGCAACTCAGAAACTTGTAACACAGCCCTGAATTCAGCACTAGCCTGAAAACTGGACTATACTAGCTTAGAAAGGCGGAAAACAAGGAATTTTTTTTTTGACAAGATTAGACAAAAACAATAAAAAATACACTTAAAACAGCTTTAAATGACTACAAACAATCAGAAAAGGCTATCACATTTTAGTGTGTAGCCTACAACAGTTAAACAAATTATTTAAACAAAAAAATGACTTTTTAAAAGTATAGGCAGTCAAATAAATACAATATGTGAAAAAAAAACAAGCTTTTAAATCACAATAAACGCTGGAAAATCAATGTTTAGGCGGAAAACAGTTAAGTACAGCAAGAAAGTACAGAACACTGATACTTAATCACTCCAGTCTCTCTTCTAAACTAGAAGGTTTGTATCAGTTTAAGGCTTTCTAGTGATTCCCAGTAGGTTAGTTACAGGAAAGATGGGAAACAAGCGCAGATGTGGTCTTTTAAACCAGAAAGTTGAAATAGATGGACGAACTGTCCAAATGGTCAATAAACTACAATTTCTGGGCCAAGAACCACTCCTTTTGTGGTAGACAGGATACATAGTGCTTACCACTCCCACTGATAAGCTAGAAGGCTTTTTTCCAACACAGAAAGGCTTGCGTGGCTCAGAAGCTTACCAAAAGTCCTGGATACAGCAACTCTTTATCTGGACTAGGCTAGTTATAGGAAAGGTGGGAAACAAGCGCAAGTGCGGCTTTTAAACCAGAACGTTGAAAGAGATGGAAAAGCTTCCCAAATGACCAATAAAGTATAATTTCTGGGCCAGAAACCACTCCTCCTGTGGTAGATAGGTTACCTAGTGCTTACCACTCCCACTGTTAAGCTAGAAAGCTTCTGTCTAATACAGAAGGGCTTGGGGGGCTCAGAAGCTTACCAACAGTCCTGGATACAGCAACTCTATATCTGGACTAGGCTAGTTACAGGAAAGGTGGGAAACACGTGCAAGTGCAGCTTTTAAACCAGAACGTTGAAAGAGATGGAAAAAACTGCCCAAACGGCCAATAGTTACAATTTCTGGTCCAGGAACCACTCCTCTTGTGGTAGATAGGATACCTAATGCTTACCACTCCTACTGATAAGCTAGAAGGCTCCCTCCAACACAGAAAGGCTTGGGAGGCTCAGAACCTTACCAACAGTCCTGGATAGAGCAAGTCTGTATCTGGACTAGACTAGTTACAGGAAAGGCAGGAAACAAGCTTAGAATTTTTTTTTTTTTACAGAAAAGCAGCTAAAACAGCAGTAAATACAATTCAAATGCAGTGCAGGCTAGCACACTTGAGTGTGTAGCAATATTACAGCAAATTACAGTGTAAATAAATGCAATTAAATTAACAAATGACAAAACCAAGTGCAGAAGGCAGTAAATTAGAAGGCTACAAACAAGCAGTAATAAGTGCAGAGTAAGAGCGACTGAAGAGATAACAGTACGCAGAACAGCAACTAAGACAGTTACAGTAAGAGTAGCTGAATAAAATATGTATATATTTTATTTGTTTCATTTTTTTTTCAGGTTATGAGTAAAGTAAAGGTTCTTTTATATGCAGTCCTGATGTACAGTGATAGTTGACAACAGAGGCGGAAAGGAGTGTCTTACTTGCATTATATCACAGTGTTTGACAGCAATGAGACACACCATCTCTCTGAAGTGTATCAGCCTGAGTTCATAACAACCATACAATAAACTGTATCACAGAACCACATTCAAGTCATGAATACAAGCCAATATGATTAGACTGCATGCAAATGCAGTACTTGTCAATTTAATTTCTCAGTAAGGATCATTTTCTTTTTAAAACTATTATTTAATAATCAGAAATAAAACACACATTTTAACACTTAACATTTGGGTGACGTGTACATCTTTCAAAAGCATGTAATGCCTGCTAATGTCTACTTCTGCAAAATGAAAGGAATACGTTATAGTTTGAGAGGCTATTTAACTTTTACTTTTTACATGAAGAATCAGTATCTTCTATAGTAGCTGTGAAACTGCACAACATGAAAAGCAGGTGCAGAGAAGTTAGACAGTGTTGCTAAATGCTTAAGAGGCACATTACTTATGGATATATAACCCCCAGATTACAGAGTTCTATAAAATACAAACATTGTTATTTGTGGTACTTCACTTACGTGCCACAGGGATTGTCCACATACTCTGTATAAATATAACCCAGATGGAGTGGAAATATTGCTCCAATGATGACATCTCCATCTCGTCGGTACCTGAGTAGCTTAGTCATTCGTGGTGCTCTCTGCTGACAATCAGTGAGTCTGTATGTAAAACTGGGAATCAACAGAAGCAATAATGTGGTTTTCATTTCTGGAGAATGATTAGCGCCTTATAGCTGTTTGTAGAGAATCTGTTTTATCGTTGTAATCTGCTCCTGTATATAAAGCAACTCCACAATCTTAAAGTTTTAACAGCAAGATAACAAGTAGATTGTCTTATTAAACGTTGGAATGTATTTAAATAGTTTTTGAGCCAAAATCTTAACAACTAAGGGTACTTACATTATTCAGTCATTTACAGACTTGTGCTATAAGGTGAGTCTTCTAAAGAAACTATAAATCATGGTTAATGTATATTAATTTTGATATCATATTCCTGTATCATTTCTGGTTTGAATGTATTAATAGACACATGCATGCATGGCTGTAACTTATATGTATTGTCAAGCTAAAATGAATGGAGGTAAGTGTTTATTAACAAACCATGCAATTATGCAAGTCCACAATTTGTGATCTTCCAGAAAAAGAACAAATACACCTAGGACCTAAATTGCATGAAAGCCCCTTGATAAATGTTTATTCCTTTGATATATGTTTTTGTTTCTTTCAGAAGGATCCTCTAATAAAATAACAAAAGTGCAATTAAATGAAGAGCCCACTGCTGTCTGTGTTCAGCAAGAGAAAACTATGCAATAATCAGTTTGAAGAAATACAAGTCACCATTCTTAATGTGGGTCTTCAGAAACAGGGACTGCAAATAACAACATCCTCATCCAAACTGAAAGGCACTCCCCAGCTTATATTTCCATGCATTTTCCCAGACCTGAACTTCTTTTTACAGTGATCTGTGCAACTGCTTAACTTGTACAAAGAAATATTATAATAAAATATTAGTTATCAATGCATGGTATTTCATTACTCATCTTAGCTCAGTAGTCTACCAAAATAACACAGGAGGTTAAAACTACGAGCACTCCTGTATTGATTTCCAGAGACTCCAGTTACATATGGCTTTTTACTGGAAAGTTCTCTGACTGCTTCTTAAAGTGGCCCTCCTGCCTAGTTACCTTACCAGTTTCACATGCAAATGAAACAAATGCATTAGTTTCTTTACATTTTGCAACTTCTTTATTCAGTATTATTTTGCAACATACAGGGTTTATGTATTTGATGTGACATTTTCCACAGAACTACAATGAGAAGCCACATTTATTTATTTATTTATTTATGGAAACCAGGTAGATGGACTTGTTGAAAGACCCTGTTCAGCCATGACCCAGGCTGTGCTCCTTGTAATGATAATGAACATGACATTTTACACTGTTTTGTTTATATTTATTTTTTCTTTTGAATTATTAAAATATCTTTCATATATAATTATACTCAACATATTGAAATTGATAATGATTTTCTTTATGTGAATCTGTTCTCCCTGGGACTCCACCAGAATGGGCATTTTAGCTTAGAGAGGCTATCCTAGTCAATAAAGGGAAATAAATGAATGAAGGCATAAATGAATTAATAAAGTAAGCACAATGAGTACTATAATAATCACTGTATACATATGATATGCACAGCAGTGAAAAGTTAGTTACAGTCCCTAACACAGATGTAAGTACAGTATTATATCCAGCAGAAACGCTTCAGCAGCAACAATACAGGTTACAGGAAACTGAAAGGAAATATGAAAAGCAGAATTATTTACAACATGAATCTTAATTGACTGGTTGCAAATATAAGTCAAAAGATATTTACAACACAAATTAAAGTAGGTTTTCTTTATGTTGAGATGATATACTGCATCTGTGTGTTGTTTTTAATTTATTTCAAAAGATTTTACAGGTTGGTATCAATAAGTAGATATATCTTGACATAATCACCCAGATTTACGAGAGCTTGCATGGAGTGCAAGAAGAGTGTAGGAGCTTACACCGGCAATATGTCTGCCGTGCAATCCAGGAACAGCCGGCAGGGGTGTAAACGAGAGCTGCTAAAGCTACTCTTGCATGTACAGCGTCATGGTATGCAAATTATCTCATTTGCTGGTGAAAGCCATGCAAACGAGGTAAATTTGCGATCCAGGAAACACTAACCTGTCTGTGGAAGATTAGTGTTAACTGCAGAAATGTACTCCGTTGGTTATGGAGTACATTTGTGCAAATAGCTAAACGGAGCTATGACAGCTCCAAATAAAGGATGCATACAGTTGAGGAAGCATGCCAATGGCCAAATATAAGGCCATTGGCATTATAAAATGTTTAAAAATATAACAATTGAACTTTTTTTTTCTCCGATGTTTAATCATGGCACAGCACTGCGCAAACGTGCGGCGCTTATAAAAACAAGAAAATAATTTAAAAAAATCCAAAAATAGGCATTTCCACTAAAAAGCTTATTCTGCCATGCAGGTGAATGGCAGGCTGAAGACAACAGGGCCACTGAGTAGTGGTTGCTAAGGGGGGGAAGCTCAGTGTGAGAGATGTAACCATGCATTACTAGGCAATCCTATGCAAATGAGGATAAGGATAGTGAATCCCAATTTTCTCCAGCATGTGAGGCATGTCCCAAGAGTGTAAGTGTAGGAGTAGGTGAGTAGAAGAGTAGAATATAGGTGACATCATGAGGGGGTGTGTCAGACAGGCTGTAAGCTAATTGGAGGACAGTGGCTTGTGTTTGCCCTGAGTTGCTCAGGATTGCAAGAGCCGTGCCTACAGTTGTCCTATTTGAAAACCTCAAACCCAAGGTGCACACTGTTAAAAGATAGGAAACTCTTTGCAAACATGCACACAGCGTGGGTGCGTGTTTGCGCTTGTTTGCGTGGTGCTTCCCCCGGGTGGAAACAGAAAGGTAAAAGGAAGGAAAAGAAGTAGTAGGAAGTTAACCAAGGAGAACTAGCAGAGCTGCCAGGTGAAATATATCAGAATCAGCCAATTACACAGGCAGCAGACTAGCCCAGCCCAGCCCAGCACTTTAAACTTTGCGAACACCATTCCCCCCTGTTTTTTCTCAAGAACTCTGCAACACTGCAGTATGCAAAGAGGGAAAGATTAAAAAGCTTAAGTCAGACAAAATGTTAGGGGCTGCTGTTGCTATCATAAACCAACGTGTGCAAGGTGCTGAGGGTGGTGATGTTGTGAATGCTGCTGAGCAACCCACAGTGAGGAGCTGGAGAAGAGTGTACAGACCCGGGGTAACCTACCAGGGGCTACATGAGCTGGAGATAGTGGAGCGCTATAGGGTGGACGGAGACCTCCTACAACAAATTGTTGAGCTGTGCCGGCCACGCCTTGCACACAGAACCAACAGAGGGGAACCCATCCCAGTGGATACCAAGGTATGTGTTGGCCTAAGAATACTAGCTACAGGTACCTTCCAAAGACCAACTGGTGATATGATGAGGATTTTACAGGCATCAGCATCCAGGGTACTCCACCAGTTCCTGGATGCCATGTCAGCACATGTCGGTGACCATGTATATTTCCCCAATTCCCATGAGGCATTGGCCAGCAATATGCATCTTTTCCACCAAATAGCAGAATACCCTGAGGTAGTGGGTGCAATAGACTGCATGCACATATGCATCAAAGCACCACTCAGTGAGCAGGGTAGGGTCTACATCAACCACAAGGGCTTCCCCTCCATCAACTGCCAGGTTGTGTGCAATGCCCAGGGCATAATAATTAATGTGTGTGCTGACTGCCCTGGAAGCTATCACGATTCCCACATCTGACATCTGATGCAGCTATACCAGAGATTTGCCAATGGGGACATCCCTGATGGTCACCTAGTGGGGGATGCTAGATACGCACTGGAGCCATGGCTGACACCCATCAGAAATGCACACACTCCTGAACAAGAACTCCATAATGAGGCATACGCACAAACAAGAAACATAATTGAGCATGTGTTTGGGATGCTCAAGTCATGGTTCCGGTGCCTGGACACATCTGGTGGAGCCTTGCAGTACTCACCAACTACATGTACCCAAATTGTTATGGTATGTGACATGCTACACAATATGATCCTGTGGAAACAGCTGCAGCAGGAACAGCATGGGGCAGAGCCAAACAGCCCCCCACCATTGCAAAGGCCTGCACAGGCACAGGGTGACTCAGAGGAGGAACAACCTGAGCCTGCCCAGTAGCGAGAAGGAGGCGTTCCCAGTATGCCCTGACCTTGGCAAAGAGGCAATGCATAGCACATACACTGACTCAGTAGGAACCCTGGAAATGACACCTCTCTCTGACTCGCACATACAGTAAAAGGGATGCCTAACTTGACACTACCTGTTTTCAAACATGCATAGGGAGTGTACTATGTGCATCCAACAGGCAGCCCTGCAGCACCACCTGAGACATGAGTGCCCAATTTTAAGCAATATAGAGCACTGCTAAGCACATTTTACCAGTATTGAGCATATTTAAATACAACTGTGCATAGCTACGCACTGCGCTAACCAGCGCAACATCGGGCAATGTCAGGCAAAGTCGGGCAAAGTCAGGTAAACATGCTCACACCTGCTTTACTGGTCCTTAGCCATTCAGTTCTGCCCAGCAGGAAAATAAAAAGCAGTGACAGGGCTCAAACTCAGGATACTGTGCACTATAGTCACAGTACTTAACCACTAAGCCATGACAGCATTTCACTGGCACAGACACAACTTAAGTCACTCACACATACCAGTTGGGGGTCACATACCTAACAGTCACAGCCAGCAGGACAATTGTAGACAAACCCAAACACAAACAAATGCTGTATCATGCTCTCTGAAGAGGCATATGGGGAACTTCCCCCAGGCCTATGCAGACAGATAACATCAGGCCAGGCAGTGTTATGTCGGTTGGGTAGGCTATGAAGTCACAAACTAATATTCATGTAATTGGAAGCTAAGGTCTGTAGTACAGTGGTATGCCTCAAGCCAGTATGATAGGCAACAGTGCAGACTTAAATGGAGTACCTGACATAGCAGTGCAGGCCTAGCAAATGTGTGTAAGTGTCAGGTGTACCCCTCATACTATGTACACCCACAGTAACAATCAGGTGTGCCCCCGGGTAGAAATGTACAAATAATAGCTGTCCCCCTGTATGTAGATATGTTGATAAGTCTATGCAAATTGACTCATGGAAGCCCTGCAGGCACAGCGTGATTCCTGTTGATGTACAACACAAAGGTGAGCCCTGAAGTAAAAACCAACTTGATTTTTCACACACATATAGTATATATGCCCATAGTGGGCATGCTCATACACTTAAACAAATTTAGCAAATTTCAGTCAGCAACATACTGAAACGTCATACTGGACATGCTCACACACTTAAACAAAGCAAATGTCAGTCAACAACATACTGAAAGGTCATACTAGGCATGCTCACACACTTAGGCCATGTCTGAGTACAGCAGTGGGCCATGCATATCTGGCAGTTGCAATTCTTACTCCAGACACATGTCACTATTCACCAATCCTGCCTTGCGCACACAGTGATATGAAAACATACCCATATAATATATTGGACCCCTGTCATAAACAATGTAATACAAGTACTTAAGTTGTTCAAAGAAAGTTAAAATACAAAGAAGACCAATAAATTTCCGATTAGTATCATCATGAAACAATGAGCACTCCTAACATTATCCAGGCCAATGTCTGCCAAAAATATTGCCAAAGATTCCATAGAGAACCATGAAGCTTTCTTTAGCTATGTCATAAATATCAATGTAAACTCATATATGTTCTGAGTTAGTGCAAAGTGTAAATGAATACATGTACACGACTGACATTGCCAACATCTTGTCAGACAGGTTCATAGATATTTACTCCCCTCTCACTGACAAAATGGCCCATTACCATACCTGGAGATTGTGAAAACCCAGAAATCACATATACAATGGTTAAACAGCTCTATCCAAACCTAAAAACATGGCATCTATGGGATGACTTGGTGTCCCTGGTTGTGTCATTTGTGAACTCCAAAACAAACAGACCCTGCACCTGAACAGTCTGCTGAGACTCAACCTCTGTATAGGATATGAAACTGTTGAATTGGTTACAGCAACATTTGTCACACTCCACAAGTGTTTGTGCACAACAGACCATGGTAACTATTGTCTTATAAGCCTAATAAGCCTGATCTACAAGGCCATGGAGTCCATCATTATGGAATCATTAAAAAGAGCTATTGGGAGCCTACAAACACCCAACCCTACCCATTTTGGTTTGGTCAGGGGCAGATCATGGTCCCTAAACCTGCTAGACAGTTTGCAAGGTAGTTACCCAGGACATACATCAATGAAATGAGCTCCACACAGCCTACATAGACCTTGAAAAGACCTTTTACAACATCCCACACACATGTTGTATCCACAAAATCAACAACCTGTGCATAAACACGTATGTCATCTGATGGATTGCCAACTGGGGCACAGATAGATCCCACAAGGTAAGAATTGTGGTCTCCCTGTTGGACTGTAAGCTGGCAACCACTGCTGTCCTCCATGACTTAGTCCTGGGACCCCTCCTGTCTGGAGTATACTATTCAGAAGTACAGTCAAACACATGAGGGCTATGGTTATCAAAGTTTGTGGATGATTGCAAAAACGTTGTCGTCATCGATGTTTGGGACAACAGAGACACCCTTAAAAAGGGTCTCAGTCAGACAGATGTGGTGTCAAAATTATGGCCTCAAGCTACAGTCATACAAATACCACATAGGTGCCAACACCCTAAATATGGAGGTAGTAATAAGGGATCTATGGACACATGTGGATAGTCATCTCTACTTTCAGAAATATGTTCACAAAGTGGTTAGAACATCATGCTATGTGTTCCCACATATTGCCAAAGTCTTTGCATGTAGGTCAAAGGAGGTTCCTTCTACTCATCAGTCATCAGACCCATCAGGGAGTACCACAACACACTTGCGATGAATCTGGCAAGGCACCTTCAGCAGCTGGAAAGACCACTGAAGTACCTTAACAAGAGGATTACTGGCCTCAAACATTTGCCCCATGCAACAAGACTGAAGTAACTCAATCTGTACTCTGTTGCATACCTTCTACTCAGGTGATCTCTGCCCAACAGACAGGTCCATGTCCAATGCAGAACTGATGTACATGCTCTATCTGAAGTAAACCCAAGCTCACTGTGCCACATGCTCTAGGGATATAATCATCACAACAATAAATAGAACATGCTGGAGGGATACATTACTAACTCACAGACTTCTCTTGCTTTGGAACAGGCTCCCAACCTACATTAAGATGAGTCCCTCACTGACACTCTTCCAGTGAAGCCTTGATGAGTGTATGTAAAACTGAACTGTCACACCATGGATCATTTCATCAGCTCTACTACACAGAAGCATAGGGAACTAATCACAGGTGTGGTGATAGCTACACACTCTGGCCATACTAATATATGCCTTCAAGCAGATAGCCTATTACATACATATGTACCTATATATGTAGGGGGAACACAGTATAACAAGCCAAAGATGGATGGGCAGAGATGTGTGTAAGAGGGTGACCATGACAGGGAGCCATCCAGGACTGTCCCACCCAGCACACATCCCAATGGCACAAAAGACATGAGGTGCACATCTCACCCACTGTACATAATAGCCACAAGTATCTGTAAGCATTACAGTGTATGTGGTGCATGTGCCTGCTGTACAACATGACTGTACAATGAAGTACACATCTACTATCGTAGACATGTACCTGTTACATAGGTTCATAGGTATGTAGTAGACTATCTTCACTAAGGCACATATTAGCCTAGGCAAGTTGTGCAGCTTTCACCACCCCATTGGTTAGTCTCCTAAGCCCTGGTTCTAATAGTTAGTACCCTAAGCCCCTTTCTAGGGGGCCTGCTGATGTGATCCCTGGCGTGAATTGTCTGTTTCCCATCCACTCATCAAGGTTCCTATTGAAGAGTGTCAGTGAGGGGCTCTGTCTGATGTACATTGGGACTGTGTTCCACAGTAAGGCAAGTCTCCGGGATGGTACTCTATCCCACCAGCATGTTGTATTCATTGTTGTGATGAGATTCATATCCCTGGAGTGTGTAGTGTGACTCAATGTTGTTTTCCTTAGATGGAGCATGTTCAACAGTTATGTGTTGGACATGGCTCAGTATGTTAGGCAGAGTGAGCCTCTGAGTAGGCGGTATGCAACAGAGAACAGATTTAAAAACAACAAAAGACAAATACTGAAACTGGTAAAGTAAACCGTTTATTGCTGGTTAAACAACTAAGCACTTTCGCCAATAAATCCAAAGGCTTCTTCAGAGTTGTTCAAAAAATTCTACCCATACTGCTTTTATACTGCAAATACAATTACAATACAAAACACCTACCCACCATACAAAGCTTATACAGTTTCTTAAAAAGACAGTAATATATCAAATTACTCAAAATCATAAGAAATACACAAAAAATATATTGATTTATGTGATATTTAACATAAATCAAATTATTAAACTTTATAGTGCATTAAAATGCTGTTGTAATATATTTTATATATTGTATTTAAGCAATTTGATTATGCCTAATTTTTAAAAATGGCTTGATAGAAATAAAATAATTCAGGCCAGGGTCCATAGATGCATTTATCCTCAATTGCCAGAGGGATTCCCCTCGTTCATTCATAGAAACCCTGTCTATAACAAAAAATACAAACTTTGTAAAATTAATACATTTCTCTGAGTGTATATAAAGAGCATTATGGATGTCCTTGTTCTTAATAGCCCTGGCATGTTCACTTATCCTGTCCCTTAACCTCTGGATGGTTTTACCCACATAGAAGCTGGGACAGGATAAACAAGTAGCCACATAAACCACGTATGTAGTACTGCAATTACATCTACCCAGGCATTGAATGGAAATATCACACCCTTGAATATAAACATTGGGTCCATCATTTATGTACCTACAGAAATTGCAATTTCCGCATTTGGACATGCAAGATTTCTACACTAAATTGTTTATTTTCATTTCCAGAATGTTTTTGACATTCCTCCCCCTACTAAAAACTACCTGAGGTTTTTTTCCAAGAATGGCTAACATCTCCTGTTGGAAACACAATTCCCAACATTGATTAACAATGTCAACTACCACTGGACTGCTGTCATTTTATTCCAAAACCATAGCATTGGTCTTGCTACTGTCGTGGGTCAAACCTTTATTTTTATTTTTAGGCTGCCAATTGGACAATAAAATCGGTACAAAGGTTAATTCCCTTTTCTTAATAACTTCTTTTTAAATGTTTATTAATAATTTTAAAGGGTAACCCCTTTCCAGGAACATTCCTATAAGTTTGTAAATTTCTGTATGGAAGACTTTGTCGTTACTGACGAGCATTGACACCCGTACCATCTGTCTTTTGACAACACTTCATTTTTGAAAATGTGGATGATTACTGGAGAAATGCAAGAATAGCAAGCCTTCCTATATATAGTACTCTGTAAACTCTCAACATGATTTGATAAACTAATATCTAAATAATTAATGTGATTTTTGTCCCAAGTGCTGGTGAATTTCAAAAAATTGATGGCCCCATTAAGATACTCAACAAATTGACCAGCTTCCTGCTCATCACCCTTCCACAAAATGAGGATGTCATGTTGTACAGTAGGACAAAATTCTTTCATTGAATGTGTTTTTAAAATGAACTCATTTTCCCAGTCTAGTAACACAAGGTTGGCAAAAATGGGGGCACATTTAGCCCCCATTGCCACACCGGCTATTTGGTGAAACATTTCCCCTTCAAATATGAGAAAATTGTTTTTTAAAACAATCCACATAAAATCAACCAGTAGTCCAACTAATACCATGTATGAAACCCCCAAAGTAACAATACTGTTCCGGAACAGTTCAGTCCCCCTTTCATGTGGGATTACTGAGAACAAATTGACAACGTCAATTGTCGGGAAACTGTACTTAAATTCAGAATGTTTCCAGGGGGATTCCCAATAATAATATGGGGCATTATAATATGGATTCCACTAGGGATATAATACAGGATGGGTCAGAGGTTTTTTTACAGGAAGAGCCTCCTCGAAGGTCCGAACGTTTGAAAAATCAGGCCAATCGGAATCCACAGAATTAAGCACAGGGGTGGAATCAGAGTGGCAATCACTTCCAAGGGAAGTCCTGGAACAACATGCAGTCCAAGAGGTGGAAGTGAATGGCCACTCGTATTCCTGGTTGGATATCACTGATTGTGAGCTATGGACAGATAAAGTTGGGTTGGTCTGTAGGAAGGTGGAACAGGATGGTTTCACTATTTATCTGACATGGATTTGAGCGATGAATATTTTACTTTCTTGAAAAAGGGTATGTCTTTTGTTCCAACCTCTCATTTGGATGTTGCTAGAACCTTGGTAAATCTAAAATTGTTCACTAGATAAATTAAGATTTTTTTTAAGGATAGAAGTGTTCAACATTTAGAAAGCAAGTCCCTAACACATAGAAGTATTTTTGTACTTCCAAACAACGTTCAAATTGATATGTTGGAGAGATTGTGTGAAAAACAGATTTGTGCATTGGCTGTTAATAACAACAACCAAAGCATAAATAAAAGTAAATGTAGATATAACATGACAAAGGATGAAAATCAGTTTCTGCGGTCTTTGGCCACAGATAAGAAACTTAGAATTATGACCTCCGATAAAGGAGGGGGTATAGTTGTCATGCATCATACTGACTATGTTGCCAGGATGAAGCAGATATTGAATGAAGAGTCAACATATGTAAGGGCATCAAGGCACGAACTGAACAGGGCATACTCTTGGATAGATATCATTTTATCACAAGAGCATTTAGAAGGACACATTAGTGAAAAAGAAAAAGAATTTCTAACTGTGGAAAAATGGGTTTTGCCAACAGTTTTTGGCATCCCTAAAATGAATAAATCTATCATTGATCCACCTTTTAGGCCAATTGTTTCAGCAAGGGGTTCTAAAACTGAACCCTATCAGCCTGGATTGACAATAAGTTGAAACACCTGTTAAACAAAGTTGACCACATTGTAAAGGACTCTTGGCATTGTTTGAGCAGGCTGGCTAAATTTAGGAATACGGATGAATTTAAGTGCAGTTTCCTGACAATTGACGTTGTTAATTTGTTCTCAGTAATCCCACATGAAAGGGTTACTGAAATGTTCCGGAACAGTATTGTTAGTTTGGGGGTTTCGGACATGATATTAGTTGGACTACTGGTTGATTTTATGGGGATTGTTTTAAAAAAACAATTTTCTCATATCTGAAGGGGAAATATTTCACCAAATAGCCGGTGTGGCAATGGGGGCCAAATGTGCCCCCATTTTTACCAACCTTGTGTTACTAGACTGGGAAAATTGAGTTCATTTTAAAAACACATTACAATGAAAGAATTTTGTCCTACAGTAGATTCCTGGACGACATCCTTATTTTGTGGAAGGGTAATGAGCAGAAAGCTGGTCAATTTGTTGAGTATCTTAATGGGAGCACCGATTTTTTGAAATTCACCAGCACTTGGGACAAAAATCACATTCATTATTTAGATATTAGTTTATCAAATCATGTTGAGAGTTTACAGAGTACTATATATAGGAAGGCTTGCTATTCTTGCATTTCTCCCCAGTAACATCATTTTTTTCAAAAATGAAGTGTTGTCAAAGGATGGTGGTGGTGGTGTCAAGGGGCTCAGTAAAGTACAAAGTCTTTCATACAACAAGAATTTAACTTATAGGAAGGAATGGAAAAAAAAGGTTACCCTTTAAAATTATTAATAAACATTAAAAAAGAAGTTATTAAGAAAAGGGAATTAACCTTCATACCGATTTTATTGTCCGATTGGCAGCCTAAAAATAAAAATAAAGGTTTGACCCATGACAGTAGCAAGACCAATGCTATGGTTTTGGAATATAATGACAGCAGTCCAATGGTAGTTGACATTGTTAATCAATGTTGGGAACTGTGTTTCCAACAGGAGATGTTAGCCATTCTTGGAAAAAAACCTCAGGTAGTTTTTAGTAGGGGGAGAAATGTCAAAAAACATTCTGGAAACAAAAATAAACAATTTAGTGTAGAAATCTTGCATGTCCAAATGTGGAAATTGCAATTTCTGTAGGTACATAAATGATGGACCCTATGTTTATATTCAAGGGTGTGATATTTCCATTCAATGCCCGGGTAGATGTAATTGCAGTACTATATATGTGGTGTATGTGGCTACTTGTTTATCCTGTCCCAGCTTCTATGTGGGTAAAACCATCCGAAGGTTAAGGGACAGGATAACTGAACATGCCAGGGCTATTAAGAACAAGGACATCCATAATGCTCTTTATATACACTCAGAGAAATGTATTAATTTTAAAAAGTTTGTATTTTTTGTTATAGACAGGGTTTCTATGAATGAACGAGGGGGTGATATGAATTTGATGTTGGAATGAAAGGAATCCCTCTGGCAATTGAGGTTAAAAGCATCTATGGACCCTGGCCTAAATGATTTTATTTCTATCAAGCCATTTTTAAAAATTAGGCATAATCAAATTGCTTAAATACAATATATAAAATATATTACAACAGTATTTTAATGCACTATAAAGTTTAATAATTTGACATGTTAAATATCACATAAATCAATGTATATTTTGTTGTGTATTTCTTATGATTTTGAGTAATTTGATATATTACTGTCTTTTTAAGAAACTGTTTAAGTTTTGTGTGGTGGGTAGGTGTTTTGTATTGTAATTGTATTTGCAGTATAAAAGCAGTATGGGTAGAATTTTTTGAACAACTCTGAAGAAGCATTTGGATATATTGGCAAAAGCACTTAGTTGTTCAACCAGCAATAAATGGTTTACTTTACCGGTTTTGATATTTGTCTTTTGTTGTTTTTAACCTGTTTGAAGTTTGGTGACTGTCGTTCGTATTTTTTCAGAGAACAGATTTAGTTTTTCCAGTTGTGTTGCATAACACAACTGTTTGAGGCCAGTAATCCTCTTGGTGAGGTACCTCTGTGGTCTCTCCAGCTGCTGGATATGCTTAGTCGAGTACATCCAAAATGGTGCATTGTACTCAATGATGGGTCTGATGACTTAAGAGTAGAGGGCCACCACTACCTCTTTTGATCCTGATGCAAACTCTTTGTTGATTAGATGGGCCACATAGGATTTCCTAATCACTTTGGAAACATGTTTGTCAAAGGAAAGATGACTATCTACTTGTGTCCCCAGATCCCTTATTACCTTGTCAGTTTTTAGGGGGTAGCACCTATGTGGTAGTTTGTGGGTACTTTGTTTTCCCCAAAGGAGATTACTATGCATTCTTTTGCACTGAGCTTGAGGCCATGATTCTGACACCACACATATGTCTCATACTGTCCCTTCTGGAGAATATTTGTGTCATCCGGGAATCTATTATGGCAAACACTTTACAGTTCCCAGCAAACTTAGTCAACCACGACCCTCCTGTGTTGGCATGTACTTCTGAGAAGTATATACTAAACAGGAGGGGCCCCAGGACTGAACCCTGGGGGACACCAGTTGTTACCAGTTTAGAGTCTGACATGTAGCCAGCAACTCTTAATTTGTGGTATCTATCTGTGAGCCAATTTGCAATCCGTCTTGTGATGTACGGATTTATGCTCAGGTTGGTGAGTTCATCTATAATACCTGACTGGGGAATGGTGTAAAAGGCCTTAGCGAGGTATAGGTAGGCTGTGTGGAGCTCCTTTCAATCATCTGTAGCCTGGGTAACTGTCTCAAAGAAATCCACTCAGTTCAGGAGGCATGATCTACATTTGACGAAGCCAAACTGGGTGTGCTCAACTGTGTGAATGTTCCCGATGTCTTTATTGTTGACTTCCATTCTGATTGGCTCCACTGCCTTGCAGATCAGACTCGCCAGGCTCATAGAGCGGGAATGCCAAGGGTCTGGTGTGGCCCCACCCCTGTGGAGTGGGAAGAACATTGCTGTGCAACATTCTATGGGTACATATCCTGTAGATAGGATGTAGAGAGAGGTTTAAGTGTCCTTGATGAATATGGATACATCCCCGCCCTATGTGCTATGATCCAGGTTCTGATGCTGGATAGTATGGAATGAGTAGTATCCTGGTAGTGCTGGTGTGCTCTCTGGAGCCTTGAACTAGGTTTCTGTTACTGCACAGATATCAATATTCTCCATACTGAGAAGTGACTGGAGTGTGTGCATTTGGAGGCTGAGACTTCTGGCAATGAGTAGTATTTAGCTCACTTTGTGGTTATTTGTGTTGGTTATGGGGTTTGGTTGGTTCCACACCTGAAGTCAACACCTCATTGGTCCGATCTGACCATAAGCTAATTACCCTAGATATCCACATGCTGACCCCACCCCATTAAGAAAACCATGGTAAAAAATTTCTCCAAAGCCAACTTCATGCTTCTTAAGACAGAAGTGGTGAACTTTATGACACCCATGCAGATGGACAATACAGTTATGACTACTGAATCCTACACAATTGCACTTTATAAGCACTTACATGAGTGCATGGATCGTGCTATCCCAAACAGAACCAAGATGCTATCCTCCAAAAAAAAGGAAGCCAATCTGGTGGTCCCCTGCCATAAACAAACTGTACAATAGAAGGAAGAAAATGCTGCAAAAGAGAGCAAAATCCCATGAGTGCAGGAGCTCCCTGGTCAGCCTCAGTAAGAAGCTGCGATCCCTGATAAAATTCTGCAAAGCTAGTTACGAAAACAAAATTGTCACTGATTATAAAGACAACCACAAAGCATTCTATAGCTATGTCAATAATCTCAATGGCAACACTCAGATCTGCTCTGAGTTACAGCACAATGGAACTAAATATACAAACCCAACTGATATTGCCAACATCCTGGCAGATAGGTTCAGTGCTAACTTTTCCCCCCTCTCACCCATTAAAGAGCCCATCTCTATACCGGAAGAATGCAAAGTTCCTGTAATCACGGCTGCACAGGTAAAAACTACACACTCCAAAGCCAGGAACACAGCATCCATGGGACCAGACAACATCCCAGGCTGTGTTCTACACAAACTACAGAATGAACTGGCATCCCACCTAAGTACCATGGCCAATCATAGCCTCACCTCAAGCTTTGTGCCTGCTGAATGGCACACAGCAACAGTTATCACACTCCACAAGGGGAGAGCCACCAAGGACCCCGGGAACTACAGCCCCAGTAGCCTGATGAGCCTGGTCTGCAAGGCCATGGAACGTATCATCATGGAACTTATAAACAAAGACATTGGTAATCTCCAAACTCTCCACCCAGTTCAGGTTTGTAAAAAGCAGATCATGTCTCCTAAACCTGATAGACTTCTTTGAAGCAGTCACCAAAGCCGTAGACAAGGGTAAAGTGGTTCACACAGCCTATCTAGATTTTGCCAAGGCTTTCAACACCATCCCCCACTCTGGAATTATAGATAAACTCACTAAACTAGGTATAAATCCCTATGTCACAAGATGGGTTGCCAACTGGCTCACTGACAGAACCTACACTGTGAAAGTAGCAGACTCCAAATCCGACTTCAGACCAGTAACAAGTAGAGTACCACAGGGTTCAGTCCTGGGTCCTCTCCTGTTTGATATCTACTTCTCTGAAGTACAGGCTAACACAGATGGTCTTTGAATAATGAAGTTCGCAGATGACTGCAAACTAGGAACCATAATCAAAACTCCTAATGATGTAGACATCATACAAAAGGGCCTCACTGAGACAGGTGCCTGGTGTCAAAGCCATGGCCTCAAGCTCAATGCCAAAAAGTGCATTGTCATCCCCTTTGGTAAAAACTCTGTACCCATGAACTACAACATAGGCAGTAGTATACTTAACACCGAAAGTGTGATTAGACCTTGGGACACAGGTGGACAGTAGTCTCTCCTTTGATAATCACATCACCACAGTAGTCAGGAAATCCTTCTATGTGGCACACCTCATCACAAAACGTTTCTCATCCAGAAAAAAAGAAGTCATTGTTCCCCTCTACTCATCACTCATTAGACCCATTATAGAGTTCAACACCCCTTTTGGTATGTACCTCACAAGACATCTAAAACAACTGGAAAGGCCGCAGAAATACCTCACAAAGAGGATTACTGGCCTCAAACAGATGCCCTACACAGACCGTCTCAAAAATATCCAGCTTTACTCCATCGCATATCGCCTACTCAGAGGTGATCTCTGCCTAACATAAAAAGCTATGTCAAACCCAGAGCTGTTGGACATGCTCCACTTAAAGAAATCCCAATCCCTCTGAGCTACATGCTCTAGGGATCTAAATCTTGTCACTGCAATAAAAATAACATGCCAGAGGGATAGATTCCTGTCCCAGAGACTTCCCATACTCCGGAATAAACTGCCTATATATATATCAAACAAAGCTCCTCATTAGCACTCTTCAAGAAAACTCTTGATGATTGGATGGGAAATAGGAAATTTACCCTGGGGATCATCTCTGTGGCTCTGCTCAACAGTGGCACAGGAAAATAATTTTCTTAGGTGGCAAAAGCCAGGGTACCTTTTTAGGCTGGGCTTGTATAGTTCCTGGGGCCGATAGCCTAGTACCTACTTATGAACCTATGAACCTTTGAGCCTTGCCTAAAAAAGGCAATATGGGGACAGCAAGAGCCTTGGCCAGTATTCAGAAGCATAGGGGCGACAAGTGCAAACCATCTGTAGCAAAGCAATGAGGCTTGTTTATCATGTCATCCCAGGCAGACAGAGACTGGATACCCTTTGAATGACACCAGAAGCTCAGCCAATTGTTGAAGTTTATCATCTTTCTGTTATATTGTGGTATCATGTAGGTGAAGGTAAGATGCTACTCAAGGTCAGGGTCATACCAGCCTGGGCTACATGATCATACAGCTACTTTATATCTTTTGTCATATTGTCCTGGGAGGTATGTCTCAGATCATTCACACTGACATGTACAAAGACTGCATTATATATGTACCTGTTCTGGAGTGATCTAAGTGCTTGTGTTATGTGGCAGATCATAGCACCTGACAGACAACTGACAGTAACCTTCCCCTTGTCCAGCCTAGTGAGTGGAACATCTGTGTGCCTGACTATGGAGGCACCTATTACTAGTATGTTGGGTATGTTGCTTTGCCTTAGAGCCTGTTGTGAGGCACACTGCTTTGGTGTATTATGTGTTTTTTGGCATGTGCTTGGAGATGCATGTTGTTTGCTTGTCTGCTTAGGAGGACACACATGTAAGGTAGCTGTGGGGCAAAGCCATATACATACATGTGGCCTTAATTATTTCATAGGTGGGTACTCTGCTTTCTCCATGAAAGCATCTGTTATCTTTGCCAGAGTATGCTGGCGCTTTCCAGACCATAGGCCACTTCTGTATGCTTGTGACAAGCTTAGCTACTGCAGTGATCTCTGGGCTACGTCTTCTGTTTCACATCCACTCATCATGGTTTCTATTGAAGACTGTGAGTGAGGGTTTATGCTTGAGGTATATTTGAAACCTGTTCCAAAGCAAGCAAAGTCTGGCAAATATGACTAATCATTATAGGTGTGCAACAACCTCTGTGGATCTGCATGCAAACCCTTTATTGCTTATGTGCTCCACAGAGTGATTTCCAAAACCCTTTGTTAATGTGATTATCAAAGGAGAGATGACTAAACACATGGCTCTATGTATACATTAGTACCTGTTCCACATTTTGGGGGCTACTACCTATGTGGTACTCTGGGGATACTTTGTTTTCTAAAAGTGGATAACTATGCTTTCTTTGGCTTATAGCTTTACAGCATGATTTTGACACCAGGTATCTGTCTCTATGATACCCTTTTGGAGGATGTGTGTGTCATCTGGAGAATAAAGTATAGCCCACAGTATGCATTTTCATCAAACGTGGGCAGACATATCCCTACTGTGTTTGCTTGTACCTAAGAAAGCTATATGCCAAACAGGAGTGGTCTCAGGACTGAGTGCAGGTGAATACCACTTGTTACTGGCATAGAATTGTACATGGAGGCTGCAAATGTTACTGTGTGTCCTACATCTGTGCGTCAGTTGTCAATCCATCATCTAACAATCGTTTATGGTCAGTCTGTTGAGGTTATGTATAATACCAGAATGTGGGATGGGTATGAATTGCTGGTGAGCTATAGCTTGGCTGTGTGGACCACCCCTCCCTCACCTATAGCCTTGTTAACTGGCTTGAAGTCTACTAGGTGTAGGAGCCATGATCTGGCCTTTAGAGAACCTAAGTAGGTATGGTGCAGTGTTTGCAGGTTCATAATGTCTCTGTTAATGAGTTCCATAATGCTGTGCTCCATAGCTTTCCAGATAATATTTGTGTGGCTTATAGGGTGAGAGTTTCCGGGATCTGTTGTAGTTCTACCCTTAATTTATGTTAACATTTGCACTGGGTGTGACGAGGGTGGACATGATTAGGAATAAGTTTATTAGAGTGTCAGCCCAGGTTTGAAGGTTAGTAGACCAAGCCAGATAGGCAGGATTACGTTGGTTTGTACATGTGCTGAGGAGGGATGCAGAGTATATTGTGAAATGGATGCTAAGGATGAAGCCGCCAGGTAGCAGGAAAAGAGGAATGCCTAAGATGACGTTTATGGCTGTGGTGAGAGAGGTCATGCAGGTGGATGGTGTGACAGCACAAGATGCAGAGGACAGGAAGAAATGGAAACAAATGATCTACTGTGGTGACCCCTAATGGGAGCATCCAAAAGGAGACAAAGAAGACGTAGTAGCTCAACCCTTGTGGACTGTGAACACCATTACCGTGTGTCATTCCACAAGTATGTAACCTGTATAGAGGCTGCATCTTGACAGAGTGTTTAGGTGAGTGGTGACTTCATATGTCAGCTTGTGTATGACACAGCCAGGGACACTGTCCAGTACCATTGCCATTGTGATTTGGACTTTGGTAAAGAGATGTTTTAACTAGAGTGTCTGTGAATCATCAGGATTTACATTCTTCAGGTCTGAAAATGTGTCCCTTGTGTAATGACAGGGTGGTGAAATCCACATTCAAACTGTCTGACAAGAAATTGGTAATGTCAGTCATATAAGTGTACTTTGTGACCATTTACATTAACTGTGACCTGATCTGAGATTTCCCCTCTAGATTATAAACAACACTAAAGAAAGCTTTAGTGTTGTCTTTGGAATCCTTGCCATTTTATATTTTGAAGCTTGCCTTGTATATTTAATGAGGGCTTGTATTTTCCCAATGATACTGACCAGAGAGGTTATCCCTTCTTGGTATGTAACTCTTTTTTGGTACAACTTCACACCTTCTATTATATGTTTAGTTTATGGCAGGGGTCCATGAGACTAATGCACTTTTACTATATAAGTGAGAATTTCTTGTGTTTGTGATAGCACGGTCCATGCAACCTTGTAGGTGAACAGTGTGCATTACTAAAGGATTATGCAGCTGGGACAGTGTTAACCTTAGTAATGCAAACCAATGACAGATAGCAACAACAGCATCACCCACAGCACAGTGTCAACCCATGTCATACACACACATGCGTACTCAAGTTCCAAAATGTGTGCAGTACAATGCATACTGGCCACCAATAGAAACTATGGAGTGTTAACCCTGGCCAATACAGGGCATGTCACCCTGCCCATGCGTTCAATACGCATGTACATGCAGACTGTGCACCTCCACCATGTTCACAAATGGACACCTGCAAACCTGTGTTGCACACACCCCACATTTACTGTCCACTGTATATGGCATGCTGACACAACTACACACATCAGCCAAGTGGCACATTGGCAAACAAAACACAATTGGAATAAACACTGGTGTAAACAATACTACATTGACAATCATAGCTTTAATGCATCATGCCTGCTCAGCTACACCTTCAAGGATATCATTACACTGCTGACAACATGCTACACATTCAACCATTGCTATACTTTATTAAAGTCACCCTGTGCATCAGCACCATGTAAGCCTGTTCCTGCATCAATGTTACAGATGACAGGAGGTGGCACAGGTTTCATCATATGCACAGGGTGTGTTGTTGGTTTACCAGATGCCTACACTGAGCCATACAATCGACATGTGTGTGAGTGTGTGTGTGAGGACCATGAGTACTGTTATGGGCCAATGTTGATTTCATGTGTGTGGGTATGTGTTTGCCCTAGGTTTCTGGTTTAAGTGTGTGTGTCTGCATGCACACAGTTCCACCATGTGGCTGCCATATACGGAGATTTGAGAGACAGCTACAGACTGTACCTGGCAGGCTTTACAGATCACCATCTCTGGCCATGGATACAGAACCTGTGCCTGGCAGGGGTGCTACAGACAGTATCAGGTACTAATCCAGATTGGGTACTATCTGAAGAGGTTGACAAATGCCCACTTGATCCAGTTCCCTGCTGGGACTTTCCAGAGCCACGTGCACGTGGTCTGCTAGGCTGGTCTATGGACAGCCCCCCAACATTGCTGGGGCTGGTACTGGCACTACGGGAGCGGTTGTGACTTGCTGGACATCCACAATGACCTCCAGCTGGTGATGTTGCTGGCATATGTCCACATCAACATCTCAACTGTCTCACACTGTCCTGACACATGGACATGACATTGTGGAGGACATCCAATGTCTCACCCCAACGTCTATCAGTGACCTCACTGTAGTTACGTATGGTACCTGCTAGGTCATGGATACTGTCATTTACAGAGGAGTAATGAGCCCTCTGTGCACTTAGCCCCTATCTGGTGTGCTGCTCCATTCATGTCTGTGCCTCCATGACAGCCTGGAACATGCGTGTGGTAGAAAGAGGTGTGGCCCGTCTGCCAGCGGCATGATGACCAGCAGTGGTCTGATGAGAACCCCTGGGCATCTGCCTATGTGGTACCATTCCAGACATCTGGCTATGGCTGCTGTGTCCTGATACATGTGCCATAGATACCACACTGTCCTGGCCAGTGCCAACCATACACTGTCCCTCAGCTAAGGGCAATGGTGATGATGGATGTACAGGCAGTATGACTGTGTGCATGGATGGGTTGGAGACTTGTGTACTGTCAATTGGTGGCCCAACAACAGACCCTGACAAACCTGCCTTTGCTTCAACACACCTATCCTCATGATCACTGTCTGTCTCAGTGACATCAGGTTCCCTGCTGTACTGAACTAGCCCCACCTCGCCACCTGTGAGAGGAAAACAGGAAACACATTTTAAGACCTGAACATGACTTCAGACCACATGCGCACATGCACACATGCGCATATGCGCACACACACACATGCACACATGCACACATGCGCACATGCACACATGCGCACATGTGCACATGCACACGAGCGCATATACACATACACAAAACTGCACTCCTCCCGAAAGCAGACACACACAACACCAGCAATCACAGAACATACACAATAGCAGGTGATGGTGGGGTACAGTATCACAAGCAAAACAGTCATATCACACATGTCAGCATGCAGGACATGTGTTGCTCAACAGCATGCAGTGCAAGTGTAGTCAGTCCTTGTTACTAACAGTATACATGGCTTTGATGCATGTGTTTTGTTATTAGGTGATGGCCCTCCCCCTGGAACACAATGCATGCATGGACACAACATTGCTGTGCAGGTATTCATAACTCTGTGATGTACTGTGCACCATAACTCACAGGTGTACATACAATTGCTGGATGTGTATCTGTGTGTCAGATAGGTATCCAATTCTGATTACAGCCTCTGTGTCTTTAGCAAATAATTGTGGACACATTTTTAGCACATGCATGATGAGTATTCACACAACATCATCAGTGGTGCATGGATAATTGATGGAATACCATTCAGCCACATACCCAATGTACAGTACCGATGGTGAGTGTAGATCATATTGTGGACATGCCAGTCTCATCCATGACATGGCATGCTAAAACACATCTGAATATTTAAACACTACACATACCCAATATGTGTCATATGACCTAGCCACTCAATAGCCTCACAAGACATATATGTGTCAGTTGTACAAGTGGTGATTGGTATGCATACTGTTTAGAGGTGCATATGTGTGCACACACACACATCATTATGGTGTGCAGCAATGACAGCTATGTGTAGTACTGTGGTTACAATAACTGGATGGGGTATAGTACCATAGGCCATCATCATGAAACATCAGGTGATCACTGAAGGCTACAAATGTTTCACAAACCAGCACAAATCATGCTGTGCCAGAACTGTACTACTGTAAAAGAAAAAACAATGCACGTTAGGTTCAAGCAAGGTATCCTTTATTACTTACAGCAAGGAGACAAAGCATGTAGGCACAAGATTTGTCTAATTTTCTGGAGATCAATATGTTATCCTTATACAGTTTTCTA
This sequence comes from Protopterus annectens, assembly GCF_019279795.1. NCBI lineage: Eukaryota > Metazoa > Chordata > Ceratodontiformes > Protopteridae > Protopterus > Protopterus annectens. The sequence continues at coordinate 52,887,101 of NC_056739.1, read as the reverse complement.
CAAGCTACACAGAAAATGTTACTAAATCACTGCTGACATAGCCGGACACAGCTTTCTGTATGTTGCACAGAAAATGTTACTTAGACTTACTGCTGACACAGATTACTGCTGTCTTTCAAAAACATTTCAGAAAAACAACCTGAAAAACATCCTGACCTTGGGCTTATGTTAGTCCCCCTTTGGTTCCTCAATTCTTCCATTGTACAGATCTAATATATGTGTTACATTTTGTCTATATTCAAGGTACATTTCTAGCTTTAGCACAAGTAATGCTGACTACAGTTAAGTTTTCAAACATCTATTGTTTTCTTTATCAATGCTTCTTGCAGCTGGACATTTTCACATGGCATAAGCAGAATAAAATGTCTCTTTATCAAGTTTCTAGTAGCTGGACATAATTTTCATGGCATAAGCAGAATCATAGCTGCGCATATTTTCATGACATAAGTAGGATTGAAATGTCTCTAGTAGCTGTGCAGATTCATACAACATGAACAGAATAAATGTGTTAACCCTTTTTAAGCCTTTAATGCACTAAGCATGCATATTGCTATTATGCATTTTTCTAACATTTCCCCCTTTTTAATACTTTATTCTACTTTCAAAAATAAGCATAAGCAGTGCTTCTTCCCTTAATCTCTTCCTATCTTGGATTTGCAATTAAGAGAGTCATTTAGTTTAAGCCCATGAAAGCATTCTCAGTTTTTGAGTAGTTCTTCAAGTTCAGCATCCTGGTACAAAGTTTCTGAAACTGAAGTATCTACAATGTTCTTAACTAGTCCTTTCACACAAGGGAAGCAGCAACATCCACACACCATCAGCAAGGCTATCCCTGCACAGATGGCAATCAGAATGTTCATCAGGATGCTACCCCAACCACCGAACCATTTCTGAAAAAAGTCCGTCAATGGGTTTGGTCCTGGCCTGGTCATGGCTGACACTTGCTGAATTTCTTCAAGATGGTTGTCTATCTCGTGTTTATAGTCAGAAATATACAAACAACACTCCTCCTGGATTAAAGCACATGTAACTCCTTTTGCTGCTAGGGTGAAGTCAAGAGCCATGCGATTTTGAAGCACTACAGTTCTCATGACTGTCAGTTCATTGGTTACCAATTCTAGGGCAGAAAAGGTTGCATTACTCATTATTTTGAGAAGTTTAGACAATTTTCTCAGTTCCCAGATTGATTTTGTTGCTCCATATGCTGGTAGCATGCCTGCCCACGATATGACGGTATCACACGAATCCATGTGCGCCAGTCCGTTGTTGTTCCCTGGGCCCAAGTCATGATGGCGTTTCCAGGGCGCATTGATGTGTCCCACTGGGTCGACAGGTTTCTTGATTTCTCGGACATTCTGAATTTTCCCTTGAGGTAAAACTGCTGTGTGTCATATGGCTGGAACCAGGTACCCCAAATAGCAGCTACCAGACCAATTTTCGGGTAGGCATTTATATGATTTTCTTCCGCATGTAAAGTAACACTCTTCCACTTTAGTAGTAACTTTACTAAGAACATACCCTTGTCCTGCGTGAAACATTTTTTTGTTGATTATTGACAGTTGTTTGTAGAGGACAGTATCATGTTTTACTTTTTTGATTGTCTTATGCATCAGTTCAACAGATGAATCATAGCTCGTGTTGCAATAGGATCCGATGTTATTTGATTTAGTGTAGCATCTATAGGGAACTGTTACATTGCAATAGCTCCAACCTACCTTGACTGTATCATTTTTGTAAAAACACACACTTCCCTTCTGACGAATAGACAAGTGCAATGCTACTTTATCTGTTGATGTGACATTTGATGTATCATGAATTAGGTTTTCCCAGGTCTCATTAGCCCCAAGGGGAACTGAAGTTAATAGTAACCCCCCATATGCTGTTGGTAGGGCTGTGCAGACCCAGCAATTCGAAACATTAAAGGTTTCAGCATACACATATTTGATTGCCTGGTAAGTATTGAAGTTTGGGTGCCATTCTGCACGCTTATTTAATTCTACTTGCATTGCTGAGAAAAGAAATGGCCAAAAAAGAAAGATTATTGTTACCAGTACAGTCAACAGGATGGTCATGTAATACTTCTGTAGAAACGATTGTTCATTTCCGTTTTCTCCGGTTCTCTCAAGTAGGCGTGTCTGGATCTTACTTGATTCCATCATCTCACGTAGGACACGCGATCTTACTCGCTGCCCTATAGGACCTTTAGCACCTGATGATTGCTTCACTGGGTTTGAGATGGATCAGTTCCTATTGATCTGACCCCCTTTGTAGCCAGACTTTTGTGCTTAAGGTCCCGATGGAGAGGCAAGGTCTTTGTCCAACTCGAAGTTTTTTACCAACTTGCTCAGGTGTATCCTCGAAGCTCGTTCTGCTATCTTGACTGCAGTAGGTGTCGAAAGAAGCACCTGGTAGGGACCTTCCCACCTCGGCGATGACCAATTTTTCCTCTTAACTACTTTGATCCATACCTACTTGCCCGGCGTCACCGCCACTTCCGATGTTTCAGTTCGTTTTTGATCTGAAACAGAAACAGACTGCAACAGATGTCTAGAACTCAACAATTTTTTCATATATTCAGCTAATGTAAAATCAGCTTCCTGGTCTGATGACATGAGAAGTTTCCACTGGGGTGTATAATAAGCTCTTCCAAACAGTTTTTCAAAAGGGGTCAGTCCTTTGGCTGTAGGGACAGTTCTCATGTTCAACAGTGCCAGGGGTAAAAAGTACAACCAAGTTTTTCCTGTTTCAGCTATTAATTTTCTCAGTTTGCTTTTCAGTATACCATTATGCCTTTCAACCAGCCCTGCAGACTGCGGATGATATGCACAATGATTTTTTAAAGAAATACCAAAATACTTACTCAACTGCTGTATGGTTTGATTTACAAAGTGTGTTCCATTGTCACTGTAGATTCTTTCCGGAATGCCAAACCTACGAATAATTTCCTTGACAAGTACTTTTGCCACTGTAGCTGCATCCAGACTTTTGGTTGGAAAAGCTTCCACCCAGCTGGAAAACATATCTATAATGACAAGACGATACTTTTTGTTCTCACATTTGTTAAATTCTATGAAATCCATACAGATAGTGTGAAATGGATATGGTGGTGTGGAAAAACTCCCTTGTTTGGGCGTTATTGCCCCTTGTGCATGATGTTTGTTACAAATCTGACACATTAAACACTTTTTTTAGAGTAGTTTGTAAATCCGTACGTTGTGAATACTTGGTTCACTAGCTGTACCATCCCCTCTGTTGCGACATGGCACAGCCCATGGCTCAACAATGCCACATAGCGAAACAAATTAGAGGGTAGTATAGGTTTTCCCTCTTTAGAGATGTACAGCCCCTTTTCGAGGATTGCTCCTCGTTTCGCCCATTGTTGTTTTTCAGCTCGTGTAGTGAGTGTTTGCATTGTTTTTAACATATCTAGATTCAAAGTTTCAGAGAGTTGTAGTTCCTCATTTGAAAGAAATACTTCTGTAGCTGCTTGCTTTGCAGCTGTATCAGCTCTTGCATTACCTTTTGAAATTTTATCTTGTTGCTTGTTGTGAGCTATACCTTTGAAAATGACTACTTTCTGAGGTAACTGAATAGATTCTAAAAGATCTAAAATAAACTGTGCATGATTTATAGGTTTGGCAGTAGATGTTATCATTCCCGGGTGTTTCCACTGTTATGCAAACATATGTACAGTGGAGAAAGCGTACTGGCTATCAGTAAAAATGTTTACACATTTACCCTTTGCTAAGGTACATGCCCATGTTAGAGCAATCAATTCTGCTGCTTGCGCAGATAAATTGTGTGGTAAGGGCTTTTCTTCTACAACCTCAGTATCAGACACTACTGCATATCCTACTAGATTCTGTCCTGCAGGACCCCTCTTGCACGAGCCGTCCACATAGTATGTCACTTCGGCATCATCCAAGGGGACATCCGTGAGATCTTTTCTAGGTAATGTCTTTTGCTCTATCACGTGCAGGCAGCGGTGCGGTGTGCCATCTGCAGGAGTTGTAAGCAAAGTAGAAGGGTTCAAAGTCGTACATCATTCAATTGTCATATGAGGTTGGCTCAACAATATAGTCATGCAGGAGAGATGCCTAGCAGGGGATAGATATGCCACCTTTTCTTGCAATAAAATAATTGCTACTGCATGGGGTACTCTCAAGGTGAGGGGGTGGAATAAGATTACTGAGGCTGAAGCCTGTACTGCCATCGCTGCTGCGACTACTGCCTGTACACAGTGGTGTAAGGACCGTGCCACTGGGTCCAGTTGTGATGAATAATAAGCAATGGGGCATTGCTTATCCCCATGCTGTTGTGTTAGTACTGATGTCATATAACCCTGCTTACAATCCACAGTCTGGAAAAAATGTTTGTGATAGTTTGGCAATCCCAGAACTAGTGAGGACGCTATTAATTGTTTCAGTTTACAAAAGGCAGATTCTGCCTCTGGTGTCCATTGTAACAAATCCTGCGCTGCCATAGGTGTTTTATATATAAGGTCAGTTAAGGGTGTGGTCTCCAAAGCATAGTTTGGAATCCAGCTTTGACAAAAATTAGTTGTACCCATGAAGGACATAATTTCCTTCTTGGTAGTGGGTTTTGGTGCTTGTAAAATTGGCACTTTTCTGTCCTCACCTAATGTTCTACCTTCCTTGGATATTACATATCCTAGGTATTTAACCTGTTTTTTCCAGAGCTGCAGTTTGTCTTTGTTTACCTTATGTCCCTCAGTGGCTAAAAATCATAGAAGTGCTATGGTATCTTCTCTACAGTCATGCAAGGTGGGGGCAGCTAACAAAATGTCATCAACATAAAGTAAAATCTGACTACCTTTTGGTGGGTTGAATCTCGCTAAGTTGCTTGCCATTTCTTGTGAGAATATCATTGGGCTTTCACAATATCCCTGTGGTAGGCGTGTATATGTGTATCTTGTTCCCTGAAATGTAAATGCAAATCAATACTGGCTATCAGGGTGTATCGGTATCGAAAATAATCCGTTACTAATGTCTACCACAGAAAAATACTTTTGTTGAGGTTTTAAGTCATTCAACAGGGTGTGTGGATCTGGCACTATGGGTGCCCTTGGTATTACTGCGTCATTTACTGCTTGTAAATCTTGGACCATACGCCATTCTCCATTGGCCTTTTTAACTGGAAATAAGGGTGTGTTACATGGTGAATTGGGAGATTCCACCAGCACCCCTCCCTTAAGTAAAGCTGCTATGATATGTTTAATTCCTGCCTCTGCATCTTTCCTTAAGGGATACTGCCTTTTTTGTGGTCTAAATGCTGACTTTGGCGTGATATTAACTGTCCCTGCTGTATGAATGCGTCCTACATCTGATTTTCCTGTTGACCAGAGAGTCTCTGGTATGTCTCGCAAGGCATTTTCTTCCTCCCTTAGTAGGAGTGTCCATCAGCTGTCTTCATAAGAATATACGTGCACAGCTACATTGGTTTGAGTTACCCAATTCAATTTCTGTACTTGTATTCCCTGTCCTGACAGTTCTAGTTCTGTCTGTTTTTCCCATCTCGTGACTTTCTCTCCTAGGTCTGCCCATTTCACATTTTTATTTTTCGGCAAGCTAACATGTCGTAATCGATTAGATTTATAAAGTGCAAAAAACTCCTGGGGCAGTGAACAGCTGGCTACACTATTCCCTTCTGCACCCAGTACAGATTATGCAATACCAGTCTACTTGCACGATTTTTGAATAATTCTTTCTCATATTCTTTATCAGGTCCTGGTGTGTTACAAAAATATAGGGTACAATGCAAGGTGTTGCTTATCAATGTCAAGGGAGGGGAAACTTGCTGATGGCTACATTCATCAGTTCTTTGGTCACAGTGAGTGGACCAGCTGTGACCAAGTCCTGGCTGTACCAGTAAAACGTTTCATGCCCTGATTGCACCACAAAGGTGTCAGTTTACCGCTGTGCTTCCATACCCTGCATAGTTGGGACTACTGCTATATTAAATAACTGCATAAGATCTCTGCCCAAGAGATTTACTGGGCATTTTGCAGAAACTACAATTTTACTTTTCTGTGTCAATCCTGAAACTGGATCAGTTATTGTGATATTACGGGAGAGGGGCTCCCGATACAGCTGTCCGTTAGCTGCTTTAACCAGTATGTAATCAGGTGACTCTGAGTTTTCTGATAATTTGGAGGGGTGTATCAGGGTCCGTGATGCCCCTGAATCACACAAAAATTTGACCTCCCTCCCTTCTACCAAGAGTGTAACTTCTGGTTTTGTGTCTGTTAAATAGTGCTCCAAGCTCAATAAAGCTAGGTCTAATTTTTCATTTTCTTCATTGTCACTAACTTCCTGCACTTCCTCTACTCCCTCTTTCACATTCTCATTTGTCCTTTCTCTACTAGCCCCTTCTAGTGATTCTTGACTATCATATAGTCAGTCCTCACCCTCCTTGTCTTCCGTTGTTGCCTTCTTATTTTTCCTGCAATCCTTTGCCAAATGTCCCTTTTTTCCACATTTAAAACATTCTCCCCTTTTCTTTCGCCCTTCAAAGTCCTCTGATCGTTGATCAGACTGCTTGTTTCCCTGTGCATTTTTCTTGCCCTTTTTCCAAGACTGTACTACATAAACCTCTGCCCTGTCTTCTACAGAAAATACTTGAGCCTTCTTTTTCTTTTTGCTGTTGTAATGCTTTTCGGCATGCCTAGCATATTCAAGTAATGATTGTAACCTGCTTGTACAATGGTCTACCATATGTTTCGTAATAAAACTGCTTATAGGCGTGCTACTGCCTTTTAAAAATGCATTCTTTAACTGCTGTTCATATGGGGAATCTTGTGTTTGATCTTCGGGAACCTGCATTCCACAATGGTTATTAAAACATTCTAGTAATCTAGCATAATATCGGTTGACTGTTTCACCTTCTTGTTGGATGCATTGATTAATGCAAGTCCAGTCTGCCCTAGGCTTCCATTTTTCAGAGATGCGGTCTGTAAGACTTTTTACTCTAGTGTCTAACTCTGCGCTGCTATGTGGGAGGGGTCTCTGTGCAGCGTCACGAGGATTCCAGTTACCACAAATCATGTACCAATCTGGCCCCACAATCTGTCTAACTACTTTTTCTATTTCTTCCCCATTTAAGTTATAACTTAACCTCATTCCTTGTAAGTCTTCTGAGAATTTTCTAAAATTGATCTTTGGATGGGGAATTCCCTCGGTGGCTTTCCGGATATCTTCCAGAGTCACTGGTCTATATACTAGAATGGTTGAGTCCTGACTGTCCTGTCCTGCCTGAGGATTGGGTACCTCTATGAGTGGGCATATTTCTTCTTCTTCTCCTGTAGATCGTGAATTCTTAACTATTTGCCATAACTCAATACTTCCTCTGAATTACTTGCCTTTGTTCGAGACCTGGTCTCGATGGGATCTCTGATTTTTGTTAGTTTCAATTTTATAATGTCTCTGTCTCCAGTGACCACAGGATATAGTGGGGGTGGACTATCCTGTTCTCTTACTTCATATTCTGGTAAGGGAGGTGGAGGTGCCAATGCTATTACTAAGTTGTTATCCTCCCTATCTAAAAACATTGCTTTTGAATCTTTGTTCTTTTGGTCTCTACGGTTTACTTCCTCCAGCCACCTATGTGCCTGAGGAATTCCTAACCATCGTTGTTTTTTTACCTGACCTTTAGAATCATTTTTGAGTTGTTTGATAAGTTTGATAAGCGAAGATTTTTCTAATTTTTCATCAAATTCATATTTGTTAACTCATTTTGAGAAATATTTAATATTATCGGCGCGCTGCGACTGCATATATTTTGCATCTTCCGTTAACGGCGGATTTTGGGGCGTTTTTGTGCAATTATTACCCATTTTGTTTTACCTTTAAATCGTTACATAACTTCTCTAGTTTTTAACGTGGTACCACAGATTTTGTTATAGTCTCTTCAGAATGACTACCTGAAGTCTACTACTCTGTTTCACCTGATCTATGACAAGACAGTATTTTCTATCCCTGACTTTAAGAAAAATACATTCTGATAGAAAAACAATACACATCTAGTCCCTGATCTTGAAACAGAAAAAGTAGATTCACCTTACCTGAGCCCACGTGATTGATCGCCGATTCACAGAAAACCTGTCCTTCAGACACAGATCAGAAAGTGGCTGGCCTCTTTTGACGACAATTCAGTCATAGGTCTTTACATATAAGAAGAACTGATTTGGTTTCTTCCCCATCAGCCACCTGGCCCTTCTGATCCGAGGTGAAGAGAGGGTTCCGGTCCGAAGGACCAGTCTGTAAAAGAAAAACTTCAAAGACCAATGCACGTTAGGTTCAAGCAAGGCATCCTTTATTACGTGCAGCAAGGAGACAAAGCATGTAGGCACAAGATTTGTCAAATTTTCTGGAGATCAATATGTTATTCTTATACAGTTCTCTACAAGCTACACAGAAAATGTTACTAAATTACTGCTGATGTAGCTGGATACAGCTTTCTGTATGTTACACAGAAAATGTTACTTAGACTTACTGCTGACACAGTTAGATTATTGCTGTCTTGCAAAAACATTTGAGAAAAACAACCTGAAAAACATCCTGACCTTGGGCTTATGTTAGCCCCACTTTGGTTCCTCAATTCTTCCATTGTACAGTTCTAATATATGTGTTACATTTTGTCTATATTCAAGGTACATTTCTAGCTTTAGCACAAGTAATGCTGACTACAGTTAAGTTTTCAAACATCTATTGTTTTCTTTATCAATGCTTCTTGCAGCTGGACATTTTCACATGGCATAAGCAGAATAAAATGTCTCTTTATCAAGTTTCTAGTAGCTGGACATAATTTTCATGGCATAAGCAGAATCATAGCTGCGCATATTTTCATGACATAAGCAGGATTGAAATGTCTCTAGTAGCTGTGCAGATTCATACAACATGAACAGAATAAATGTGTTAACCCTTTTTAAGCCTTTAATGCACTAAGCATGCATATTGCTATTATGCATTTTTCTAACAACTACCTTGGCTAAATTCACCATTTCACAACCAGTTGTTACGTGTGTTTGTAAGGAGGCCAATAAGGAGCATTCCCTGACATGAATGTGTAGTGTGTTGCAGAGTGTTTAAATGCCCCAGATAGGCCTCTACCCCTCAGGTATATTATGTGTAATGTGTGGATGAGATTTTGGATACTGGAGTGTGTCTTTACAGAGGGTTTGGGAATCCTTTATGTGTAGCATGTTAAAATGCTCTGTGTATGACATAGTTGTGTATGGTATGTGCATGTTGAGTATCAACTGTGCCTATCCAATGGTCACCACAGTCCAGCCACATTTGTTTGAGATGGTCTGGGTATTGCATGTGTTTGAGGCAGCTAATCACATTAGTGAGATGTGTGTGCTCTTACACCAAACATGCACAGCATGCATTATGGGTAGGTGTGTTACAGGTGTACATGGCCTACACCTTAACCATGACATGCACTTTTTATTTACATAATAAATGTAGAACACACTCACCAGCATCCGTCCACTGCCTTGATGTCATCCCAGAGGTACCGACATAGAGGTGAGACAGTTTGTCAGTGGCCACAACTGTGGCATTGCTACTGTGTGTTTGCAGTCTTACAGTACAACAACAGTTTACAGTCACAGGGCTACAGATTATGTTCAAAATGATCAGTATTGCAGAACAACAGGCTCCACATCTTTGAACGACACACTCCACATCTCACATATACATGATCTACCAATGCAGATAACAGTAGTCTACAGATATACCATGTTACCTGCATGCTCCATGTGTACTTGCTGCGTGGCTCCAATCTCCATCATGGTGTATGCCTGCTGCTGTTGTTGCTCAGCAGGTGCCACCAGGCTCATGAGCAGCTCCTCCACTCTGGTGAGGGGGGATGGATATTAATACCACCCCCTGTTGCAAGCTGTTCTCTATACACATCAGCTGCACACTGACGGACATGTCTGAGAAGATCACTGCAGTGGTGGCGTACCTGCTCATATGTGCGGTTATGCAGGCCTACCTCATTGACCCTGTGGACAACATCTTGCCACATTGCAGTATGCTCCTGCTGGCCCTGGCTGGTTTGTGAAAACATTAGACAGTAGTGCTGAATCATACTGCTAGTGATGATATCATCTTCAGCACTACTGTAACTTGGGTTCCTGTGGTGGGCCATGATCCCTGTAAGACATAAATACAGAAATATGTCTGAGCAAGTCATATGGCACATTTAACATTATACATTTCAGATATCACTGAACTGCCATATATAGCAACCTATAAGCTTACCGAGAGTGAAACACTGTAACTGCCACTTATCACTGCTCACCCCACAACTGCTTGAAAGTGCCTTGCTCACTCTCTATCTAATGAACCATGTTCTGCACAGCAACAAAATAAAATTACTATATGACTATACAAGAGTACCTGGCAAACTGTATGCAACATGATGCACCACCTAGCCACAGCAGATATACATCAAGCTGATGTGTAAAGAAATATATCATCCATCACAATCAGTGTAAGGACCAGTAAATGTATTACTATTATACCACACAACTTGTTAATGCCAAACCCGTGGCCAAAATATGTGCACAATTGGGAATATAGGTCACATACTGCTGTAGTACACTATGAATGTTGCTAGATACGTAGTTATATGTATTACCACACATATGTCAAAGGACATGTTACAGACATACCCACACGCACGTCAGACATAGTTACAGGACACAACGGTATGACAACACAGATAAGCTTTCAGTGTGTACTATATAGTACTGTGTGTCAGTACTTACACAACCTTAATCTGGAGAAATGTAATCTGTGATGAATACAGGGACCACACAAAACAGTGGATGCAAGCAATGTGGACATACACCATACTTTGTTGTGCAGGCCAAGAGCTTCAGTTAGTACTACAATACACACAGGATTTAAATTCAACATCGGTACCAATCAATAATCATAAATGTAGTGCTTTAGCTGCCAATGACACACCCTAGTTAAAACCAAGGGATGTAATCACACTGTATGCAATAGCACTTGTTCTGCCTAGCAACAGAATACACAGCTTTTGCTAGGATCAAAGCAAGGATCCATAATACCATAACATAAACAGTTTCCCACTAAGCTATCCCACAGATGCATATCTTTGATGTATTCACAAACATATTGACCATCACAGTCAGTCAACAGTACAGAGAATCTATTGCAACAAGTAGATGTAGGTGTGTACAAGTATACACATATATATATATATATATATATATATATGTGTGTGTGTGTGTGTGTGTGTGTGTGTGTGTGTGTGTGTGTGTGTGTGTGTGTATATATATATATATATATATATATATATATATATATATATACACATCCATTTGTCTACATATACACATATATATATATATATATATATATATATATATATATATATTTATATATGTATATATATATATATATATATATATATATATATATATATATATATATATATGGGCACATATAAATTTCACCCTTCATAGTAAGAATATCAATTATACAATGGATGTAAGGTGTACAGTAATGTAATAAACTTGCACAGTCTTGGGATAAATGCATTGAAGGTGTCCACAGCCCAGGTAGCTTTAGCAGGCCTTACTGGCTTCAACATTGCAAACTGAACAAACCACCCACAGTGTTTAACCACCACATGTCATATACCAGCACTGTATGCTGTCTTCTTTGTCACACACTAAAACCTACATACAAATATGCATACTAACCTTCACCAACATATATATCTCCCACCTTCACAAAAAGTTGCAATACGTACCCTGCTCTATGCACATATACAGATGTGAATATATATGACACATTTATATTTCTCCGTATGTGTGTGGCATACACACACATGATCCACACTTTTGTAAGTCCCTGGACCTCACAGCTGAACTGTTGGGCCTTGCTGCAACACAAACAGGTGTCACATGTGAACACAGACTAACATTAGGGGGGGTATATATGGCAACAGATGCTAGATAAGCATACTAGACTGCTACAGCGGTTGCCAATGCTAAGCTACACTTTAATATGACTATCATGCATGTGTTGTTCTGTCATACCCATGTTTATATAATGTCAGCGCTAATCCCCCCAACAGCCATTAGCCAAACTACTGTACAGAACACAGATAACATGGATCAGATCTTTGACATTTAATGCTGAGCTACACATTTCACAGGTATGTTCCACTGTCCACAGGTACACACAGTATTGTCCATAGCAGTAGTTAAGCAGAACATCTATCCATAAATAAGTACGGCTGCCACATATGAATGTTTCACATTATGTAGACTATTCTTCAATAACATCTACTACATGACAGTAAATACATATGTGTCACATACCTTTCCTTTGTATAATTTGGTAATATTTCTTTTTCCTTTTCTCTCTCTTTCTCTCTCTCTCTGTCTCTCTGTCAGTCTCTGCAATAGAGTGATTGAGTTTATTGGCAGAGATTGCAGCCTGCTTTTTGTAGGAATTTGCACATGAGCATGTGATGGCCACTGCACCAGTTAGTGCCCACCATTTGCTAATTGCATGCAGCCTGCTGTGTAGTAATTGCAGTAATCACTGTCATAGCAACCCAGTACTATAATTTGCTGACTCATGTAGGTGTGGCCCTTTCAGCTTTCCAAGATGGAGATCATCCTTGTTTGGTGTGGACATCATTGTCTAAGACAGATGGTTGGTATAGTTCTTATATCAGAAGCCAGGGGTGTAGCTAGACATTTACATTTTGTACTGAGACCTAATGTTGTTGCTTCCAGTACCTACTTGTCAGTGTAGAAATGTACTCACCCCTCAAAATGCTACAACAAGATACATGGAAAGATGTACTTTCTTTTCAACTGTTAACTGCCATACAAAGCTAGTTATAGAGATGTATTAATTTGACACAAGAATTGTTTGTGAACTGCTACACTGTGAATATTCATTTACTCAGTTCTAAACAGGAAATATTTTTGTATACAGATTTCCCACAGAAAATGGAACGTGCAGTAGTGGGGCTTGAACTGGGAATGCCTCCTCTTTGTGCGAAGGTCTTAACCACTACGCTATCGCTATGTTGCTTAATTTGCATATATTTTTCTTATTATCCTCTTCTGGTGTCTAAGCTGCTAACTGTAGCTAAGCAATAGGCAAACCCGCACAAACCCATGCAACTACGGGCAGCTATATCGGAAGAAAAAAAAAGATTTTTATTTTTAATTTTGTAAGTTGTTTAACATATGGGGGAGTGTAGAGTTACATTGTACACATGTGAGCGGACTCGCTCATGTAACTGGAAGTTGCAGCATTTCTTCATTGCAGGGGCGTGGATTTTTGGACTGCTCGGCAGTACGACACGCCCCCTACACTTGTCCATGCCCTGTGTAAGCTTTAGAGTTGAGGCAGCGCACCCTCATTAATATGCATGGCACGCTACCATCATACTCTTACACTGGCGCTTCCGTGTAAGACTAATGTAGTCTTACAAGGAAGATTAGTAAATCCAGGGGAATGTATTTTAAAGCATTGCAGCAATATATCCAATTGGATTAAGAGCTTTGAAGAAGTATGGCAGATAGGTGGAATCATACTGACCTCAGCCTGCAGTCATGGCAGTTTTATATTAATTTTCTTTAAATTTAATTTTCTTTAAAGGATAACCTTTAACACAGAAATAAACATTGCTAATGGTGATTGATTGTATATAGCAATGTCTGAAAAGGCTTTCATAATTATTACCGGTCCAAAAGGGAGTTTGTTTAAAGGGTAGCATAATTATTGCAGAACATGTTCTGATGAAGTCCCAGTAGTAAGGGATGAAAGAGCTCAGCATAGTTTTGCATTAAAGCTGAATATTCAATGCTCTGGAGAATTTGAGGAGTATTCCTTGTTTTGTAAAATGACAAATACATTTTATTAACTTTATTTTGTGTGTTTGTGTGTGTGTGTGTGTTTGTGTGTATTAGTGAAGGAGTGCAGCACAAAGATAGGCAGGGCATATTCAAACGTAGGAGACTTCTTTGGATAGAGCAAGTCATGATTTCCAACAGAAGATATGTCTGTTGCATATTGTTTGTGTGTTTTTTAAAAGACAGGGTAGATGCTGGAAGTCTCATTTATTGTTGAAGAACACAGGAGATTTGATTGCCTGATGTTTGTTTAAGGATACGTGAGATTATTTTGCCAGGATTTGTGTGTGTGTGTGTGTGTGTGTGTGTGTGTGTGTGTGTGTGTGTGTGTGTGTGTGTGTGTGTGTGTGTGTGTGTGTGTGTATGTGTGAGTGTGTGTCATGAACACCATGACAGCTATTTTTCACATTTGTTGAATGTTTACTATGCATCCAGTGTTATAACTTAGTAACATTGGACTGTACTTTGTTTAGGGTAGGTATGGCATTGCCTGAAGTAAAGTAGAGTATTTCATCTTATACATTACATTTTTTTGTCAGGAAGATACTATTCGGCCTTTAACAAGTAAGTAAAATAAAAGTAGTGCCAACACCGAAACCTGAAATACCCTTGAGCATATGGAACAAATTTATGTATAGCTGCATTGACACCAAGTTGAAAAGCTCTTTTTTAAGGTAGCTTTTAACCATCGAGGATTGCTTCATAGTGTTGATTAGATATTAACCAATTCAGGAAGCTAAGAAGTTTGGTTGCACTAAATGCATGCTGACATTTCCATTTCTCATTTATGTGTCGAGGATTTCCAAAGGAAGATGATTGACCTATTCTTATGCTAAGTGGAAGCTTTTTAATTAATCTTATTAATCTTAGGAGACACTGTATTATTTATCTATCTATCTATCTATCTATCTATCTATCTATCTATCTATCTATCTATCTATCTATCTATCTATCTATCTATCTATCTGTCTGTCTGTCTATCTATCTATCTATCTATCTATCTATCTATCTAATCATTTTATTATTACTGGTGATGGCTATTTCTAATATTTGTTGACCAGGAAAGTCCGACCAGGACAGATCCTATTTTCAGCAGAGACCTGGGGAAAAATGCTGCAGACGCATGTCTTTGGGATAGCAGTAATAGCAGATGAAAATGATTGCAACAGTTTTGCAGCAAGAGCAGAAAGTTGTGGTCTGTGGAATGAAGTGTAATGGATGGAGTTAAGTGATTAGGACATTAGTGGACTGGCTTCATAGGTTGTAGTAAGGGTGGGATGCAATTAGTCTCACAAGTAAGGGGTGGTGTGTCCTGGCATAGGTATTTGAACAGAAGGGAGCCAAGAAAGAGGTTGTCTCTGCCTTGAATGGGCATTCAGTTTCCTTTTCTAAGGTGTCACAGTGATGTCCAAGCCAAGGGGGTGTGGTGATGAAATGTCGGATTTTTTTACAAAGAGTTTGTAAGGTGGCAGTTCTTTTTGTAACCAAATGATTAATACGACTAGGCCATATTCTCATTGTGCAAACAGGACACCTTTGCCTAATGTTCTTCTTGTAGGCTGTAAGAGGAAATGTGATACCTTTTGAGCCCAGAATAGAAGTTAGTTGACATTTAATGATATTGAATGATATTTATGGTAAATCTGTGAAACTGCTACATTGTTGCCTTATTGTCTTGTAATAGGATATTCTAACTAGTTATACTGACTGATGCGTAATAAGACTGGTTGCAGAATCTGAATGTATTTCTCTTGATGACTTCAAATAGACTATGTCACTTGCTCTGCTTTCTGTACGATATTTATGATGATTGTGCTTATTTTGATGTCCTTATTTTATTGATTTTAGTCTTGCATTCTTTCTTTTTCAATTCTTTACAACTTTTAGAGCCACTGAGGACCTGATCGCTTTGTGCCTCCCCCCACTAGTATGAGCAAGGAATCTTCTCACTCCAGCTAAAAGCAAAGAAAACTCTAACCAGCAATTATCCAAAAATAGACTGCAGCCCCAGGTTTAACTCCAGGGACCTTGTTTCTGCCACTTGTGTAGTATAGGTGCCAGCTTTTGTGACTACTGTTATGCCTTGTTAAAATCTGTTACAGTCAGCTAGAGTGCATACCCCAGGGGCAATAGCTGCAAACCTTCTTCCTCTTAGCCTACCCCCACCCCTTTCATCTGTTTCACTGTTGATAATTTGTTGTATGCTAAGGTATTTAGTCCCTCTCAGTAGTCATAGCCTTCAGTCCCTCCTCCTCAATACTTATTCTTCACTAAACACCAGACAGAGGTGCAAAGTCTCCAGCTGCTTTTATCTTTAGCTACATTGTGTGCAGCAAACAATGAGCAAAGGGGAATACAAATATAAAAGAGAATAAAATCTGTCATTGCAGACTAGTAAGCAGCATACAACTTCTACCTGTGGTGTACTCCCACACATAGTTTTTTTTGGAGAAACCTTCCAGTCCTTGAACAAGGGTGCCTGTATGTTTACCTTTTCCTTGGCTGTCCTGTGATAATTAGCTAGGTTAGCAGAGTGCCTTGGATTCTCCCCTGCTACTTTAAATTCCAATTGATGGTTTTCCTCCCTTCCCCCACCCCCCAATTCCATGCTCAGGTGCAAAACACCAAATATTTTAAAAACCCTGGATGCCATATTTGCTCTAATTGCAGCTGAAAGCCCTCCAAGTCTAGCATCTCTAGTAAGTGTCCCTGGACTAGCTGATAGTTTTTTAGCTAAGTTCTATCTGGAAGGTGTAGCCCCGCTCCATTCGCTTCACTCACTTTGCTCATCTCCCACCCCCATTTCCACCCACCCCCATATCATTACCATTATACCTGTCCATACAACCACACCCCTCACTCCCTCCCAAATCCCCCACCCCTCTAAATCCTGTTCTCATACTACCTCCCTTATTTGCTCCTCCCCACACTTACCTACTATCCACTACCAAAGACTACTATACCTTACTGCCACCCCTTCCTCACATCCTCTGTTCTACATCCCATAAAGTGACATGTCTGTTACAACTCAAACTATACTCTTACCTTCTCATCTCCTTATACTCTGTCACCTCACCTCCTATCTACCTTACTGCCACCCCTTCCTCTCATCCTCTGTTCTACATCCCATAAAGTGACATGTCTCTTACAACTCAAACTATACTCTTACCTTCTCTACTCCTTATACTCTGTCACCTCACCTCCTATCTACCTTACTGCCATCCCTTCCTCTCATCCTCTGTTCTACATCCCATAAAGTGACATGTCTCTTACAACTCAAACTATACTCTTACCTTCTCTACTCCTTATACTCTGTCACCTCACCTCCTATCTACCTTACTGCCACCCCTTCCTCTCATCCTCTGTTCTACATCCCATAAAGTGACATGTCTCTTACAACTCAAACTATACTCTTACCTTCTCTACTCCTTATACTCTGTCACCTCACCTCCTATCTACCTTACTGCCACCCCTTCCTCTCATCCTCTGTTCTACATCCCATAAAGTGACATGTCTCTTACAACTCAAACTATACTCTTACCTTCTCTACTCCTTATACTCTGTCACCTCACCTCCTATCTACCTTACTGCCACCCCTTCCTCTCATCCTCTGTTCTACATCCCATAAAGTGACATGTCTCTTACAACTCAAACTATACTCTTACCTTCTCTACTCCTTATACTCTGTCACCTCACCTCCTATCTACCTTACTGCCACCCCTTCCTCTCATCCTCTGTTCTACATCCCATAAAGTGACATGTCTCTTACAACTCAAACTATACTCTTACCTTCTCTACTCCTTATACTCTATCACCTCACCTCCTATCTACCTTACTGCCACCCCTTCCTCTCATCCTCTGTTCTACATCCCATAAAGTGACATGTCTCTTACAACTCAAACTATACTCTTACCTTCTCTACTCCTTATACTCTGTCACCTCACCTCCTATCTACCTTACTGCCACCCCTTCCTCTCATCCTCTGTTCTACATCCCATAAAGTGACATGTCTCTTACAACTCAAACTATACTCTTACCTTCTCTACTCCTTATACTCTGTCACCTCACCTCCTATCTACCTTACTGCCACCCCTTCCTCTCATCCTCTGTTCTACATCCCATAAAGTGACATGTCTCTTACAACTCAAACTATACTCTTACCTTCTCTACTCCTTATACTCTATCACCTCACCTCCCATCTACCTTACTGCCACCCCTTCCTCTCATCCTCTGTTCTACATCCCATAAAGTGACATGTCTCTTACAACTCAAACTATACTCTTACCTTCTCTACTCCTTATACTCTATCACCTCACCTCCTATCTACCTTACTGCCACCCCTTCCTCTCATCCTCTGTTCTCCATCCCATAAAGTGACATGTCTCTTACAACTCAAACTATACTCTTACCTTCTCTACTCCTTATACTCTGTCACCTCACCTCCTATCACTCACAGTTACCTACTTCCTATTTCCATCCCTCAGACACCACTCTTAACTCAAGTACTACACCACAACCCTATCTACTAATTTGTCCCTCCATCCTTCCCCCCACCACTCCCATTCCTAAAATAAAAATAGCTCCCTCCTCTCCTTTAAAACAAAAAAAAAAAAAACAAAGTCTACTTACTCAAATTAAAATCCCATTACAAACCTTTACTTCTATCTGGTGACATTCATCCTAACCCAGGCCCTGCAGACGCTTCCCTGAACAATAACCCCCTGTATCTAAACCTACCAACCCCTCCAACCCACAAAAACAAGTACAATTCTGCTCTATCAGCGTCAAGAGCCTTGTAAATAAAGTTATAGAACTCCATGCTTGGATAGCTAACTATACTCCTGACATAGTTACCCTAACTGAAACATGGTTAAAACCACACCATCTGGACAGTGAAATCATCCCTCCTGGCTATAATATACTTAGATTAGATCGACCTAAAAGAAAAGGAGGAGGAGTCTCCATACTCTACTCCAACTGTCTCTCCCAAATCAGTCCCACACTAGACTTACTCTCCTTCTCACCAGCTGGACTCCTACTGGCCAACTTCAAACTTAGTTTCAACACCATAACTGTTGCAGCAATCTATATTCCCTCTGGTGATAATATTAACATACTCGAGAACATCCTATCTCACCTGTCACATACCGTCCACAATGAAATAATTATACTATGAGATGTAAATATTGATTGGCTTACAATACAAGTTCCCAACACTACTTCCTGTATAAACCTACATGGGTTTGAGCAGCTAATCACAATCCCAACCTACATTAATAAACCTCACCTACCTAGCTCTCTTCTTGACTGGATATTGGTCTCCCACCCTCAAAACTATCATAACTCCCAAACACTTCCAAATGTCCTCAGCGACCACTGCCCTATAACAGTTACCAGACATACTCCCCACCTTACCAAACCTAACAAATTTATTACCACCAGCTCACTTTCTCATTTCTGTCCTAACTCCTTTATTCACCAACTCTCCAAAATTAACTGGCCTTACCTCACTACTCTTCCTTTAGATGAAGCTGTCCACTCCTTCAACACTACATTCCTAAACATTCTTAACTCCCTTGCTCCTCTTCGCACAATTAGAATCAAATCTAATACTGCTCCCCGGCTCACTAAATCTACCAGAACTCTCACGAAAGACCGGGATAGAATTTGGAAAATGTGAACTAAAACTAGGATCCCTTCTCTTCTTCAGAAATATAAAGAACTCAAAAATAAAATAAAAAGAATCATCCATTATAACAAAATAAACTTCTATGCCAATCCTCCCTCTACAGACCCAAAGAAATTCTGGAGCTCTATTAAACAGACTTGTCATCCAAGAAACCCTTCCTCTCCAAACCCAAGTCCCAATGCAACACCTGAACACATAGCCAACAAATTTAACAATCATTTTATAAACTCAGTAACCTCTATAATAAATCCCCCCCCCCAGAAACAACACTAGCACCGCCACAAACTCTATACCTCTTCCAAACCCTCCTAACTCCTTCTCTATAAAAGCAGTATCAACTAACTATGTAAAGTCATTACTCTCTAAACTTAAACCTTGCTCCCCATCTGTTGACAAGCTACCCTCTTACTTCCTGCAGATTGCCTCTGAACCTCTTGCCTATCCTGTATCCATCTTAATTAACCGACCCATTTCTGAATCCTATGTCCCCACTGTTTGGAAGAATTTCTTTACTCTACCCATTCACAAAAGGGGCAACTCCTCAGACATATCCAACTTTAGACAGATTGCCATACTGTCTCCACTCTGAAAAATCCTAGATAAATGCATTCACAAGCAGGTAATGCATTATATTCACCAGGAAAACCTTCTCACACACACACAGCATGGTTTCTGTCCCAAGCATAGTACAACTACTGCACTGAAGTCATTCATCAACATGTTTCCTAGCTCGGGATAACAATAAACTTGTCTCATTCCTATTCCTTGACCTTTCTAAAGCCTTTGACACTGTCTCTCATCCACTCCTTCTAGATAAACTCACTAACTTACATTTCTCTCCCCCTACTATCTCCTAGTTCTCCAGCTATCTCTCTACCCACCATCAATTAGTTAAATGGCTCTCTGCACTATCCTTCCCTCTCACTGTACAAATGGGAGTCCCCAAAGGGTCCATACTTGGACAACTGCTCTTTTATATTTTCACCAACTTGCTCTACTCCTCTTGTCCCCGGTCATCTCTTGTGCAATATGCTTATGACTCAACTGTTATAACCATTGCTGACAACCCAGCTGACCTCCACTCAACTACCCAGGCATCCTTCCACACCATTGAGACTTGGCTTAGTGATAACAAATTAATACTTAATCCAAAAAAAAACTAAGCTCCTTCTCTTCCTCCCTAAAAACATCACCACACTCAAAAGTACATTTACCATCTTATCATGCAACAACACTATCATCTCAGCTGAATCTAGTACTAAATTGCTAGGTGTCACAATAGATGATCAGCTTAAGTTTGATTTCCATATTGCTAACTCAGTAAAAATAACTCATCAGAAACTTGGTCACCTTTTCCATAGCAAGACATACTTAACTAACACTGCCCGAATAACTCTCTCCCAGGCTTTATTACTCCCAACACTCCTGTATAGCTGCCACATATTCACAATCCTAAATTCTACACTTATTTCCAAGCTTGAAACTACCTATAATAAGATCGCCAGATTTGCAGCTAACCAAACCTACAAGTCACACCATTGCTTAGCACTACAGCAACTAGACTGGCTGGAATTCCCTCAGCTGCTCCAACTATACCAACTACAAATCGGGTCTATATTATAACATTGAAGTCTTACAACTTCAAATGTTATAATATCGAACCCTAGCCAGTGAATGCTTGAAATAGCGAAGCTGCAGAACACTGAATACTTTCCTAGGGAAAGTATTCGGTGGGCCATTTCTGCAGCTTCGCTATTTCCTTGACTGTGGAGTGAAGGTTACGGACTGGGTTAAGATAAGTGTGCGAATGAAGGTGAGTGTGCGATAGGGACCTTAGGGTTAGGGAGTGGGTAAGGTGAGTGTGCGATAGGGACTTTAGGGCTAGGGAGCGGGTAAGGTGAGTGTGCGATAGGGACTTTAGGGTTAGGGAGAAGGTAAGGTGAGTGTGCGATAGTTAGGGACCTTAGGGTTAGGATTGGGTTAAGGTAAGTGGATAGCTAGTGGTGTATGTCTGGTTTAGTGTAGGGTTTTGTGAAATGTATGTGTGTTGATTATTTATTTTGCTGTGCTTGTATTGTGTGTATGTTTTTTCCCTGGGAAAAAATTTGCTATTCTGACTGTTCGGTTTTCTGGTGCTTTGATTGAATGGGTTCGATATTATAACATTCAAAGTTGTAAGACTTCAATGTTATAATATAGACCCCTACAAATCATTCACTCTATCCTCTATCTACCCTCCTTCTGCCCTAGCCTCTCCACTATCATATCCAACTATTCCCCTGCTAGGAGCAGCTCAAATCAAGAATTATTCAACATCTACAAACCCCAAACCAAAATAGGCTGCCTTCTCTATAACTATAACCCAGCTACATCCTGGAACCAACTCCCCTTGGAAATAAAATCCCTCCAGCATAGCAAATGTTTCAATAGCCACAAGGAAATACCTAAAAACAAAGTGGTCTTGCCACTGTAGCCAACCACCCTGAAACCACCATCCTTTCACCTGTTTCACCACCTCACTCTTAATGTATCTCTAACACTATTCCCCTGCCTCTTCTACCTCTTCCCTTCCTCTATCTGCAACCACTCTTAATTCTTACAGTTTCAAAACAACCTACCTGTCTAGTCTGTCTCCTATACTCTACCTCCCCTACATCTCCTACTAGCCATTCTTACTTTCCTTTCTTGCATCCAAACTCCTATACAACTAGATCCTACCCACTTTAAATAAGCATCTGCCTAACTATTAACTCATTTTGCTCTAAGCAGCTTAAATAATATTGTAACTAGTCACATTTTCTTCTGCTAATTGTTTAAAACCTTGTTTGTAACAACTCACATACTTGCCTGCCAGTTGTTAATAGTCTATATAATTGAATTGCCTGAGGAGCTTTTTTTTCTCTCCAGGTCTCTGCTTGTAAGATCCTATAGCTGATTGTTACTATGTTACTAAAATGCAATACATTGTTTTCTAGTCCTGAGGAGCTTTTCTCCCCGGGTCTCTGCTGAAAACAAGCCAAAACTCAGCCAGACTAACCCGGTTAACAAATGTAAAATAAATAAATAAATAAAATAAAGGCAATACACAACTGTGTACAGAGATCATTTTTAATGTAGCCACCCCTACTGAGCCAGAATATATAGCAAACCTACTAGCTGACAAATTCAGCTCCAACTTTACCCCTCTCTCTCACCTTCAACCTTACCTCAGAGAATGCCATCAGATATAATGCCCCCTGCTATTACTAGGGAACAGGTCCTTAATGCTTTGTCTAAGGCCAAGAATAATACATTAAGTGCCCAAACAATATCCCAGGATGCATTTTAAACAGCATGAAACATGACCTATGAGGACATCTGGAACTGCGATTTAATTATAGTCTCCAAACAGGCTTCTTACCTCATGAATGGAGTACAACAATCATCCCTCTGCACAAAGGTGGGCCACCTACAGACCATGAAAACTACAGACCTGTAAGTCTCACTAGTCGCATATGCAAAGCCATGGAAAGAATTATCATGGAAATAATAAATAATGACATAGGAAATCTCCAGACACTGGACATAACTCAATTTGGTTTTGTCAAGGGCAGGTCATGCCTACTCAAGCTGGTGGACTTCTTTGAGATTGTCACCAAAGCAATGGATTGTGGTAAAATGGTTTGCACTACTACCTTACCTGGCCAATGCATTTGACACAATACCCCATGCAGGCATTGTTGACAAACTCAAGAGGTTAGGAACAAGCCCTTATGTCACATGCTAGATAGCCAACTGGCTCACAGACAGGAACCAGGAAATTAGAATTGGGGGTCCACCTCTACAAAGATGCCAGTCACAAGCAGACCCCCCTCATGGCTTGGTCCTGAGAGTGCTCCTTTTTGACATTTACTTCTCTGAAGTCAAGACGAATGTCAGTGATCTCTTCCTAACCAAATGTTCAGATGATTGCAAATTAGGAGCTGTCATTGAATCCCCCACCAACACAAATGTTTACTAGGAAGGGCTGACACAAACAAACAACTGGTGTAAGAGATGTAGACTAAAACTAAATGCCAAGAAATGTATAATGGCATCCTTCAGGAAGTCATCCCCCCTTGGTAACTATCATATTGACAACGCATCCCTAAGACTTGACCCAGTAGTCAGGGGCATAGGGACACACACAGACAGTAATGTAGCCTTTGACCATCACACATCTACAGTAGTGAGGAAATCATTCTATGTTGTGCAACTTATAAACAAATGTATGGTATCTAAGTCCAAGGAAGCAATTCTTTTCACTGTATTCGGTATTCATCAGCCCTATCATTGAGTGTAATGCCTTCTCTGGTATGTACCTAACCAGGCATATCCAACAATTGGAATGTCCACAGAGGTTCCTCACTAAAAGAATACAGGAAATATGTAAAATGTTCTTTGCCGACTGCCTCAAGGCACCATCCCTGTATTCTATCTCCTACAGGCTGTTGGGGGGAATCTATGATTGGCATACAGGGCATTGTCAGACCCCACTCTGATGGACCTGCTGCATATCTACAAAACAAACAGCACCACAATTACTGCATATCTACAAAACAAACAGCACCACAATTACTGCATATCTACAAAACAAACAGCACCACAATTGCTGCATATCTACAAAACAAACAGCACCACAATTACTGCATATCTACAAAACAAACAGCACCACAATTCCTGCATATCTACAAAACAAACAGCACCACAATTACTGCATATCTACAAAACAAACAGCACCACAATTACTGCATATCTACAAAACAAACAGCACCACAATTACTGCATATCTACAAAACAAACAGCACCACAATTACTGCATATCTACAAAACAAACAGCACCACAATTACTGCATATCTACAAAACAAACAGCACCACAATTACTGCATATCTACAAAACAAACAGCACCACAATTACTCATTCTAAAGAGTTGAACCTTGCCTATGATATAAATAGGACCTGCTGGGGAGACAGTTATGTATCCCAAATACTACCACTTCTCTGGAACTGGCCCCCCATCCATGTGAAGTAGAGTTCCACCATAATCCAATTCAAGTGTAACTTGGACAACTGGATGGGAAACAGAAAATTCATCCCTGTTTTTTTCAGGTTTTTCATCTATGTCTCTAATGCACATAGGAAGCCTATGTTTCATCTCCCAGGCCCCTGCTTATAAATGGTTATCTCCCAAGCCCTGCGTACACTTATCAAGGATACCAGAATGTGTCAGAGATTTGGGATGCATAGGTAGGCTTAAAAATGCCATTGTGGACTTTAGCCTAGTAAACACCTATGAAGTTATGAACCTATAAGACTTTCTGAATGACCTTGATGGACAGCACCCTTGTGCATTGTCCAAATTCACTGTTTTTTCACAAGATAATTTGTGCCTTACTCTTACCCAACAAATTACATTCCTAAGCCATTGTTAAATCCAGTTGATTACATAAGAATTGATTTTCAAGATTTCCACACTCTCAGTGATTTTTACTATCCGTAAACATATCAAAAGCTGTAGACAAATTTAGATACACAACATCCATAGGGATTCCTTGTTAAAAAAAATCAGTAATAGTGACATAAAATTCTACTAAATTACTCAGACAATAATGGCCTGTTATAAATCCATGCTGAGAATCTCAATCAGCTGTTTATATGAATTCTGAAGACACATCATTGTTACTCTTTCAAACACCTTCCTGACCAAACTTGTTAAACATTTTGGTTGACAACTGTTCGCCACTGCTAGATTCCCACCCTTAGGAACTGCAATGACAATTAACTCTTTCCATATATGTGGCACATGCTGAAATGTTAAAGTCATTGGAAACAGATGAGTTAAGAAATGGACAAGTGCCATTTGTTTCTCTCTAAACTAATTTATAGTTTTTTGTCAGCTCTCATGATAACTGGTATTAAAGGCAAGGTTATTACAACTGCATTATATATGTATTATTGTAGACCTTGTTGGTTGTTGGAGGCACTGTTTATTGAATTAAATAAGTCACCCAGTTTACAATCAGTAGCATATATAGTTATCTAGAGCACATTTTCAAATGTGGAATTTGAGAATAGCCCATGACTGATAATGTTATAACATAAGTTTAGAAACCCTAGCATCACTGCCTATGTATCTGGTAATGTCAGAATACAATGAGGTTAGAAAACTCACCATTAATAATCGTGTATATATTACATTTAAACACTGAGGATAGACCTCTCAGCATCACTAACCATGTCTGATTATGTCCTATCACAACATAGAATACTCGGAATCAGGGGACATGTGATGTCATAATTCAATGAGGTGAGGACACCCATAATGTCATATTAGAAGTGAAGTAAGAATAAATAACATTAACAGCCATGTACATGGTAATGTCATGTTACAGTTACATTAGACTACCCTGCATCATGGAACATTGTCATAACACAATGAGATAAAAACACCCCAAATCACTGAACATGTCAGGTGACACCAGAAGGTAATGAGGTTGGTCAACTCTGTGTCATTGGATATGTGTCTGATAATGCAACTACAGAATACGGTTAGAACACCCAGCATGACAAGACATGCACCAGCTGGTATCTTACCACAGTGAGGGTAGCACACACAGCACCCCTGAACATGGATTGGGTGGTATGATAAAACAGTGGAGTAAGAACTCTCAGAAGCATACAGCATACGCTTAGCAATGTCATAAAACACTGATCACCAGCATTACTGAACATGAGTCTAGCAATGGCTTAGCTCAATGCAGTTAGAACACTGAGCCTCCTATAATATGTGCCTGGTATTGGCATAACACGATGATGTCAGAAGTCTCTAAATCTATTAACATATGATGCCATAATGCAATAAAGATAAAACACCCAGAATCACTGAACAAGTCAGATAAACAGTGAGGGTAGGACAATCAGCAACACTGAATACATGTCTGATAATGTCAAAACTCAATATGATAAGAACAAACAATATTGCCTGGACAACTGTCTGCTGATCCCATAAGAGAATTTTGTCAGAACATACATCATTCCTGGGTTATACTGGTTATATCTCCCATATATATGCTATTTTTCCTAGTACATTAAGGGACACAGCATAATTGAATACATGTCTGGTACTATAATGAAGCATAGTGCACCCCCAGCATTAATTGGTGATATTGTAACTCAATGATGACACTAAAACAAAATGACAAAATGTGCCTGCTTATTTCATAACATAATGAGGCAAGAACACTAAGCACCAATGAACATCTATCTGATGAAGTCATAACACAATGAGATTACAACACCCAAAAGTCACTGAACAGATGTCTGGTAATGTCATAAAACAATAAGATTAGAACACTAATCTTGAAAGATTACAACACTAATCTGTGTTAAGATGGCTTACAGAAACCAACTCTTATTAAATCCCCAAAAAACAAATAACTTTTTCTTCCAAAATCTTTTTCATCAGAAATCTACCACCTTTACCATCTCATCACTTAATAACACAATCATTAAAGTGCAATCCCTTACAAAGCTCCTTGGCACTATAATAGATGATCAATTAAAATTTGGCCTTCACATCCATCAGTGTGATAAAAAGCATACCAAAAACTGGATCTGCTTTAAAAAAACAGAAAATTCCTCACTAAAGACTCCAAAATTTCTCTGGCACAGACACACCTTCTACCTAGCCTACTTTACACATCTCCTATCTTAACAACCTTACAATCCACTTTAATCTCAAAGCTTGAACAAATTTATAACAAAATTGCTAGATTTGCTATGAACCAACCCTTAACCTCACACTATTGCCTTTCGCTAAAGAAACTACAGTGACTAGAATTCCCCAATACCTCCTTCTATCACAACTTCATATAATGTACTCCGTCCTCAATAAACCCTCGACCTGCCCACCCTTTCTTCTGCAGTATCCTACTATACCCCAAATCATTCATTCCGTAGGTCTGACCATCATCTCTTGGATATATACAAACCCGCCCAAAAAAACATCACTTTTCTACTTTTATTGTTTTATGACATTACCAGACATGTTTAGTGATGCTAGGTGTCCTAACATTATTGTATTATGGCATTAGCAGGCATGGTCAGTGATGATGGGTGTTCTAACATGATTGCATTATGATATTAGCAGGCATGGTCAGTGATGATGGCTGTTCTAACATCATTGTACTATGGCATTACCAGACATGTTCAGTAATACTGAGTGTTCTAACTTCATTGTAAAATGACATTAACAGACATGTTCAGTGATACTAAGTGTTCTAACTACACTGTATTATGACATTAACAGACATGTTCACTGATACTGAGTGTTCTAACTAAATTGTACTATGGCATTACCAGAAATGTTCAGTAATACTGAGTGTTCTAACTGTATTGTATTATGACATTAACAGACACGTTCAGTAATAGTGAGTGTTCTAACACATTGTATTATGATATTAACAGACATGTTCAGTGATACTTAGTGTTCTAACTACATTGTATTATGACATTAACAGACATATTCAATGATACTAAGTGTTCTAACTACATTGTATTATGACATTAACAGACATGTTCTGTAATACTGAGTGTTCTAACTACATTGTATTATGACATTAACAGACATGTTCTGTAATACTGAGTGTTCTAACTACATTGTATTTTGACATTAACAGACATGCTCAGTAATACTGAATGTTCTAACTACATCGTATTATGACATTAACATACATGTTCATTAGTATGAGTGTTCCAACTACATTGTGTTATGACATTAACAGACATGTTCAGTGATATTGAAATGTTCTAACTACATTGTATTATGATATTAACATGCATGTTCAGTGATACTGAGTGCTCTAACAACATTGTATCATGACATTAACAGACATGTTCAGTAATACTGAGTGTTCTAACTACATTGTATTATGACATTACAGACATGTTCAGTGATACTGACTGTTCTAACTACATTATATTATGACATTAACATGCATGTTTAGTGATACTGAGTGCTCTAACTACATTATATCATGACATTAACAGACATGTTCAGTAATACTGAACGTTCTAACTATACTGTATTATGACATTAACAGGCATGTTCAGTAATACTGAGTGTTCTAACTACATTTTATTATGATATTACCAGCATTATTCGGTGATACAGAGTGTTGTAACTACATTGTATTATGACATTAACAGACATTCGGTGACACTGAGTGTTCTAACTACATTGTATTATGACTTTAACAGATATGTTCATTAATACCGAGTGTTCTTACTACATTGTACTGTGAACTTAACAGACATGTTCAGTAATACTGAGTGTTCTAACTACATTTTATTATGATATTACCAGACATATTCGGTGATACCGAGGGTTGCAACTACATTGTATTATGACATTAACAGACATTCGGTGACACTGAGTGTTCTAACTACATTGTATTATGAACACTAACAGACATATTCAGTAATAATGAGTTTTCTAACTACATCGTATGATGACATTAACAGGCATGTTCAGTGATACTGAGTGTTCTAACATCATTGTATTATGACATTAAGAGATATGTTCAGTGAAACTGTGTGTTCAAACTACATTGTATTATCACATTGTCAGGCATGGTCAGTGATGCTGGATGTTCTACCTACATTGTATTATGACATTAGCAGGCATGTTCAGTGATACTGAGAGCTCAAACTGCATTGATTTATGACTTTAACAGACATGGTCAGTGATGCTGAGTGTTCTAACTACACTGTATTATGACATTAACAGACATGCTCAGTAAAATTTAGTGTTCTAACTACATGGTATTATGACATTAACAGACATATTCAGTAATACTGAGTGTTCTAACCACATTGTATTTTGACATTAACATCCATATTTAGTGATATTGAGTGTTCTAACTACATTGTATTATGACATTAACAAACATGTTCAGTGATATTGAGTGCTCTAACTACATTGTATCATGACATTAACAGAAATGTTCATTGATACTGAGTATTCTAACTACATTGTATCGTGACAGTAACAGACATATTCAGTGATACTGAATGTTCTAACTGCATTGTATTATGACACTAAAATACATGTTCAGAGATACTGAGTGTTCTAACTATATTGTATTATGACATTAACAGACATATTCAGTAATACTGTGTGTTCTAACTACATTGTATTATGACATTAACAGACATGTTAGTTAGAACACTACATATCACCGAACATGCATGTTTATGTCATAAAACAATGTAGTAAAACACTCAGTATTACTGAATATATCTGTTAATGTCATAATACAATGCAGTTAGAACATTCAGTATCATTGAACATGTCTGTTAATGTCATAATACAATGTAGTAAGAACACTCACTATTACTGAACATAGGTTCATAGGTTCATAGGTTAATAAAAGGCTAACTGCCATTGTAAGCCATTTTAAGCCTAGACAATTATCCCTTGTGAGACTCAAACCCTTAGAACCTATGAACCTATGTTCAGTAATAATGAGTGTTCTAACTACATTGTATTATGACATTAACAGACATATTCAGTAATACTGTGTGTTCTAACTTTATTGTATTATGACATTAACTGACATATTCAGTAATACTTGAGTATTCAAACTACATTGTATTATGACATTAACAGACATATTCAATAATACTGAGTGTTCTAACTACATTGTATTATGAAATTAACAGACACGTTCAGTGATGTGGTATGTCCTACCTTCATTGTACTATAACATTAACAGACTTGTTCAGTGATGCAAAGTGTTCTAACTGCATTGTATTAAGACTTTACCAGGCATGGTCAGTAAAACTGAGTGTTCTAACTACATTGTATTATGACGTTACCAGATAAATGTTCAGTGATGCGTTGTGCACTAACTTTATTGTTTTATTACATTACCAGATATTTTTGGTTAAACTTGGTGTTCTAACTTCATTGAATTATGACATTAACAGACATATTCAGTAATACTGTGTGTTCTAACTACATTGTATTATGACATTAAGAAGCATGTTCAGTGATACTGAGTGTTCAAATTACATTTTACGATGACTTTAACAGACATGGTCAGTGATGCTGAGTGTTCTAACTACATTGTATTATGACATTAACAAACATGTTCAGTGGTACTGAATGTTCTAACTACATTGTAGCATGACATTAACAGATATGTTCAGTGATACTGAGTGTTCAAACTACATTTTATAATGACATTAACAGACGTATTCAGTGATACTTAGTGTTCTAACTACATTGTATTATGATATAGACAGGCATTTTTAGTGCTACTTAGTGTTCTAACTACATAGTATTATGACATTAACAGACATGTTCAGTGGTACTAAATTTTCTAGCTACATTGTATTATGACATTAACAGCCATGGTCAGTAATACTGAGTGTTCAAACTACATTGTATTATGACATTAACAGAGATATTCAGTAATCCTGCGTGTTTTAACTACATCGTATTATGACTTTACCGGGCATGATCAGTGATGCTGAGTTTTCTAACTTCATTGTATTATGACATTGACAGACATGTTCAGTAATAATGAGTGTTCTAACTACATTAAATTATGACATTAACAGGAATGTTTAGAAATACTGAGTGTTCTAACTACATTGTAATATGACATTAACAACCATATTCAGTAATACTGTATGTTCTAACTACATTGTATTATGATATTAACAGATATATTCAGTAATACCGACTGTTCTTACTACATTGTATTGTGACATTAACAGACATATTCAGTAATAGTGAGCGTTCTAACTACACTGTATTATGACATTAACAGGATACTGAGTGTTCTAACTACATTGTATTATGACATTAACAGACATATTCAGTAATAGTGAGCGTTCTAACTACACTGTATTATGACACTAGCAGGCATGTTCAATGATACTGAGTGTTCAAACTGCATTGTATTATGACATTAACAGACATTGAGTGATACTGAGTGTTCTAACTACATTGCATTATGACATTAGCAGACATATTTAGGGATACTGGGTGTTCTAACTACATTGTATTATGATATTAACAGATATGTTCAGTAATACCGACTGTTCTTACTACATTGTATTGTGACATTAACAGACATGTTCAGTGATACTTATTGTTCTAATTATATTGTAGTATGAACATTAACAGACATATTCAGTAATACTGAGTGTTCTAACTACATTGTTTTATGACATTAACAGGCATTTTCAGTGAAACTGAGCATTCTAACTACATTGTATTATGACATTAACAGACATGATCAGTGATGCTGACTGTTCTAACTATACTGTATTATAACATTAACAGGCATGTTCAGTGATACTGGTCTAACTACATTGTATTATGACATTAACAGACATATTTAGTGATATTGAGTGTTCTAACTACATTGTATTATGACATTAACAGACATGTTCAGTGATAGTGAGTGCTCTAACTACATTGTATCCCGACATTAGCAGACATATTCAGTGATACTGATTGTTATAACTACATTGTATTATGACACTAAGAAACATGTTCAGTAATACTGAGTGTTCAAACTTCATTGTATTATGACATTAACAGACATGCTCAGTAATACTGAGTGCTCTAACAACATTGTATGATGACTTTAACAGACATGTTCTGTAATAGTGAGTGTTCTAACTACATTGTATTATGACATTAACAGACATATTCAATAATACTGTGTGTTCTAACTACATTGTATTATTACATTAACAGGCGCGTTTAGTGATATTGAGTGCTCAAACTACATTGTATAATGACATTATCAGACATATTCGGTGATACTGAGTGTTCAGACTACATTGTATAATGACATCAATAGACATTTTCAGTAATACTGAGTGTTTTTACTACATTGTGTTATGACATTAACAAAAATGTTAAGCGATACTGAATGTTCTAACTACATTATATTATGATATTAACAGACATGTTCCTTAATACTGAGTGCTCAAACTACATAAACAGGCATGTTCAGTGATACGTAGTGTTCTAACTACATTGTATTATGACATTAACAGACATGTTCAGTAATACTGTGTGTTCTAACTACATTGTATTATGACATTAACAGACATGTTAGTTAGAACACTACATATCACCGAACATGCGTGTTTATGTCATAAAACAATGGAGTAAAACACTCAGTATTACTGAATTTGTCTGTTAATGTGCATAATACTATGTAGTTCGAAGAACTCAGTATTATTGAACATGTCTGTTAATGTCATAATACAATGTAGTAAGAACACTCACTATTACTGAACATAGGCTCATAGGTTCATAGGTTAGTAAAAGGCTAACTGCCCTTGCAAGCCATTTTATGCCTAGCCAATTATCCCTTGTGAGACTCAAACCCTTAGAACCTATGAACCTATGTTCAGTAATAGTGAGTGTTCTAACTACATTGTATTATGACATTAACAGACATA
Source organism: Protopterus annectens (assembly GCF_019279795.1). NCBI lineage: Eukaryota > Metazoa > Chordata > Ceratodontiformes > Protopteridae > Protopterus > Protopterus annectens. The sequence continues at coordinate 52,853,959 of NC_056739.1, read as the reverse complement.
TTCAGTAATACTGAGTGTTTTAACTTTATTGTATTATGACATTAACTGATATATTCAGTAATACCTGAGTATTCAAACTACATTGTATTATGACATTAACAGACATATTCAATAATACTGAGTGTTCTAACTGCATTGTATTATGAAATTAATAGACACGTTCAGTTATAAAGAGTGTTCTAACTAAATTGTATTATGACATTAACACACATGTCCAGTGATACTGAATGTTCTAATTACATTGTATTATGACATTAACAGACATGTTCAGTGATATTGAGTGTTTTAACTACATTGCATTATGATAGTAACAGACATATTCAAAAATATTGAGTGCTCTATCTACATTGTATTAAGACATTAACAGACATGTTTAGTGATACTGAGTGTTCCAGCTACATCGTATTATGATATTAACGGAAATATTCGGTGATACCGAGTGTTGTACCTACATTGTATTATAACATTAACAGACATATTCAGTAATACTGAGTGTTCTAACTACATTGTATTATGACATTAAAAGAAATAGTCAGTAATAGTGTTCTATCTACATTGTATTATGACATTGACAGACATGTTCAGTCATACTATGTGTTCTAACTACATTGTATTAGGACATTAACAGACATAATCAGTAATACTGAGTGGTCTAAATTCATTGTGTTATGACATTAAAAGACATTTTCAGTGATGTGGTGTATTCTACCTTCATTGTATTATAACATTAACAGACTTGTTCAGTGATGCAGAGTGTTCTAACTGCATTGTATTAAGACTTTACCAGGCATGTTCAAAAAAACGCAGTGTTCTAACTACATTGTGTTATGACGTTACCAGATAAATGTTCAGTGATGTGTTGTGCACTAACTTTATTGTTTTATTACATTACCAGATATTTTTGGTGAAGCTTGGTATTCTAACTTCATTGAATTATGACATTAACAGACATATTCAGTTATACTGTGTTTTCTAACTACATTGCATTATGACATTAACAAGCATGTTCAGTGATACTGAGTGTTCAAACTACATTTTATGATGACATTAACAGACATGGTCAGTGATGCTGAGTGTTCTAACTACATTGTATTCTGACATTAACAGACATGTTCAGTGATACTGAGTGTTCTAACTACATTGTATCATGACATTAACAGACATGCTCAGTGATACTGAGTGTTCAAACTACATTTAATAATGACATTAACAGACGTATTCAGTGATACTTAGTGTTCTAACTACATTGTATTATGACAATGACATACATGTACAGTAATACTGAGTGTTTTAACTACATAGTATTATGACATTAACAGACATGTTCAGTGGTACTAAATTTTCTAGCTACATTGTATTATGACATTAACAGACATATTCAGTGATAGTGAGTGTTGTACCTTCATTGTATTATGACATTAACAGAGATATTCAGTAATCCTGCGTGTTTTAACTGCATCGTATTATGACTTTACCAGGCATGGTCAGTGATGCTGAGTTTTCTAACTTCATTGTATTATGACATTAACAGCCATATTCAGTGATGCTGAGTGTTCCAACTAAATTGTATTATGACATTACCAGACATGTTCAGTGATACTGAGTGTTCTAACTACATTGTATTAAGACATTAGCAGACATATGCAGGGATACTGAGTGTTCTAATTACATTGTATTATGACATTAACAGATATGTTCAGTAATACCGACTGTTCTTACTACATTGTATTGTGACATTAACAGACATATTCAGTAATAGTGAGCGTTCTCACTACACTGTATTATGACACTAACAGGCATGTTCAATGATGCTGAGTGTTCAAACTACATTGTATTATGACATTAACAGACATTGAGTGATACTGATTGTTCTAACTACATTGTATTATGACATTAGCAGACATATTTAGGGATACTGGGTGTTCTAACTACATTGTATTATGATATTAACAGATATGTTCACTAATACCGACTGTTCTTACTACATTGTATTGTGACATTAACAGACATATTCAGTAATACTGAGTGATCTACTACATTGTTTTATGACATTAACAGGCATTTTCAGTGATACTGAGTGTTCTAACATCATTGTATTATGACATTAAGAGATATGTTCAGTGAAACTGAGCGTTCTAACTACTTTGTATTATGACATTAACAGACATGATCAGTGATGCTGACTGTTCTATCTATACTGTATTATAACATTAACAGGCATGTTCAGTGATACTGGTCTAACTACATTGTATTATGATATTAACACACATATTTAGTGATACTGAGTGTTCTAACTACATTGTATTATGACATTGACAGACATGTTCAGTGATAGTGAGTGCTCTAACTACATTGTATCCCGACATTAGCAGACATATTCAGTGATACTGAGTGTTCTAACTACATTGTATTATGACACTAATAGACATGTTCAGTGATTTTGAGTGTTCAAACTTCATTGTATTATGACATTAACAGACATGCTCAGTAATACTGAGTGCTCTAACAATATTGTATTATGACTTTAACAGACATGTCCTGTAATAGTGAGTGTTCTAACTACATTGTATTATGACTTTAACAGACATGTTCAATAATACTGAGTGTTCTAACTACATTGTATTATTACATTAACAGGCACGTTCAGTGATATTGAGTGCTCAAACTACATTGTATAATGACATTAACAGACATATTCTGTGATACTGAGTGTTCAGACTACATTGTATAATGACATTAATAGACATGTTCAGTAATACTGAGTGTTTTTACTACATTGTATTATGACATTAACAAAAATGTTAAGCGATACTGAATGTTCTAACTACATTGTATTATGACATTAACAGACATGTTCAGTAATACTGTGTGTTCTAACTACATTGTATTATGACATTAACAGACATGTTAGTTAGAACACTACATATCACAATGTAGTAAAACACTCAGTATTACTGAATATGTCTGTTAATGTCATAATACAATGTAGTAAGAACACTCACTATTACTGAACATAGGTTCATAGGTTCACAGTTTAGTAAAAGGCTAACTGCCCTTGCAAGCCATTTTAAGCCTTGCCAATTATCCCTCATGAGATTCAAACCCTTAAAACCTATGAAACTATGTTCAGTAATAGTGAGTGTTCTTACTACATTGTATTATGACATTAACAGAAATGTTCAATGGGGGTTGGGAGGATGGCCTAATGGTTAACGTGTTTGCCTTACAAACACAAGGTGCAGGGTTTGAGTCTCACAAGGGATAATTGGCTAGGCTTAAAATGTCTTGCAAGGGCAATTAGCCTAGTACTAACCTATGAACCTATGTTTAGTAATAGTGAGTATTCTTACTACATTGTATTATGACATTAACAGAAATGTTCAATGATACTGAATGTTCTAACTACATTATATTATGACATTAACAGACATGTTCACTAATACTGAGTTGTTCGAACTACATTGTATTATGCACATCAACAGACATATTCAGTAATACTGAGTGTTTTACTATATTGTTTTATGACATAAACACGCATGTTCGGTGGTATGTAGTGTTCTAACTACATTGTATTATGACATTAACAGACATGTTGCTAAAGTAGTTAGGAAGACCTTCTGCATTGCCCACCTTATCATGAAGGGATTCACATCTAGATCAAGGGAAGTCATAGTCTCCCTATACTCATCACTTATCAGACCAATGATCGAGTACAATGCCCCATTCGGAATGTATCTGACCCGACACTTGCAGCAGCTGGAGAGGCCACAAAAGTTCCTCACTAAAAGGATAAAGGGTCTTAAAAATCTGTCTTATGCTGCCCGACTGAAAGAACTCCAGCTATATTCAGTTGCTTACCGCTTGCTCAGAGGTGACCTATGCCTGACATACAAGGCCATGTCAAACCCAGAGTTGATGAACATGCTTCATCTCAAAAAATCTAGATCCCTCAGAGCCACAAGGGCGGGAGACTTAAACCTTGACACAGTTATTAATAGGACGTGCTGGAGGGATAGATTCATCACCCAAAGACTCCCTATGCTATGGAACAAAATCCCAGTTTATGTGAGGCAGAGCACCTCACTGGCCTTGTTCAAGAGGAATCTTGACCAATGGATGGGAGACCGCAGATACACCCCAGGGGTTACCTCAGTGTCACTGCTCGACAGAGGCACGGTAAAATAATGGGCATAGTTTCTCCAAACTAAAGGGGTGGCGTAAGCCACAAAACTATGGGCTAGGCTTATAAATGCCCTCGGGCAGATAGTCTAGTATGAACCTATGAACCTATGAACCTATGTTCAGTAATACTGAGTGTTCTTAATACATTGTATTATGACATTAACAGAAATGTTCAGTGATACTGAATGTTCTAACTACATTGCATTATGACATTAACACACATAATCAGTAATACAGAGTGTTCTAAATACATTGTATTTTGATATTAACAGACGTTCAGTAATACTGAGTGTTCTAACCACATTGTATTATGACATTAGCAGACATAGTCAGTAATACTGTGTATTCTAACTACACTGTATTACGATATTAACAGGCATGATCACTGATACTTAGCGTTCCAACTACATAGTATGATGACATTAACAGATATGGTCAGTGATGTTGCGTGTTCTAACTACATTGTATTATGACATTAAGAGACATATTTAGTGATACTGAGTGTTCTAACAACATTCTATTATGAAATTAAAAGACATGTTCAGTGATACTGAGTGTTCAAACAAATTTTATAATGACATTAACAGACATATTCAGTGATACTTAGTGTTCTAACTACATTGTATTATGACATGAACAGCCATGTTCAGTAATACCCAGTGTTCTTACTACATTGTCTTATGACCTTAACAGACATGTTCAGTGATACTGAATGTTCTAACTACATTGTATTATGACATTAACAGACATATTCAGTAATACTGAGTGTTCTAACTTCATTGTATTATGACATAAACAGGCATTTTTAGTGATACTTTGTGTTCTACCTTCATTGTATTATAACATTAACAGACATGTTCAGTGATGCAGGGGGTTCTAACTACATTGTTTTAAGACATTACCAGGTATGATCAGTAATACTGGTTGTTCTAACTACATTGTAGTATGACATTACAAAATAAATGTTCAGTGATGCGGGGTGTTCTAACTTCATTGTTATTTCATTACCAGATACTTTCATTGATGCTTGTTGTTCTAAATTAATTGTAATATGACATTGACAGAGATATTCAGCAATACTGTGTGTTCTAATTAAATTGTATTATGAAATTAACAGTCACGTTCAGTGATACTGACTGTTATAACTACATTGTATTATGACATTAATAGACATTCAGTGATACTGAGTGTTCTAACTACATTGTATTATGACATGAACAGACATATTCTGTAATACTGAGTGTTTTAACTACATTGTATTATGACATTAGCAGACATATTCAAGGACAATGAGTGTTCTAACTACATTGTATTATGACATCAATACACATGTTCAGTAATAATGAGTATTATAACCACATTGTATTATGACATTAACAGACATGTTCAGTAATACCGAGTTTTCTTACTACATTGTATTGTGACATTAACAGACATATTCAGTGATACTGACTATTCTAACTATATTGTATTATGAACATTAGAAGACATATTCAGTAATACTAAGTGTTCTAACTACATCGTATTATGACATTAACAAGCATATTTACTGATATTGAGTGTTCTAACTACATTGTATTATGACTTTAACAGAAATGTTCAGTGATACTGAGTGTTCTAACTACATTGTATTGTGACATTAACAGACATATTCAGTAATACTGAGTGCTCTAACTACATTGTATTATGACATTACATGACAATTTCAGTGATACTGAGTGCTCAAACTACATTGTATCATCACATTAACAGACATGTTCAGTGATACTGAGTGTCCTAACTACATTGTATTATGACATTAACAGACACATTCAGTAATACTGAGTTCTCTAACAACATTGTATTATGACTTTACCAGACATGTTGCATAATAGTGAGTGTTCTAACTACATTGTATTATGACATTAGCAGATATATTCAGTAATACTGTGTGTTCAAACTACATTGTATTATGACATTTACAGGCATGTTCAGTGACACTGAGTGTTCAAACTACATTGTATAATGGCATTAACAGATATATTTAGTGATCCTAAGTGTTCAAACTATATTGTATACTGACATTAACATACATATTCAGTGATACTTAATGTTTTTACTACAATGTATTATGACATTAATAGACTTGTTCAGTAATACTGAGTGTTCTAACTACATTGTATTTTGACATTAACAGATGTTCAGTAATACTGAGTGTTCTAACTGCATTGTATTATGACATTAACAGACATGTTCAGTAATACTGAGTGCTCTAACTAAATTGAATTATGACATAAACAGGCATGTTCAGTGATAGTGCTCTAACTACATTGAATTATGACATTAACAGACATGTTCAGTGGTACTGAATGTTCTAACTACATTGTATTATGACATTAACAGACATAATAAGTGATACAGAGTGTTCGAACTACATTGTATTTTGACATTAACAGACGTTCAGTAATACTGAGTGTTCTAACTAAATTGCATTATGACATGAACAGCCATGGTCAGTAATACTGAGTGTTCTAACTACATTGTATTATGGCATTAACAGGCATGATCACTGATACTTAGTGTTCCAACTACATAGTATGATGACATTAACAGACATGGTCAGTGATGTTGAGTGTTCTAACTACATTGTATTATGACATAACAGACATATTTAGTGATACTGAGTGTTCTAACAACATTGTATTATGAAATTAAAAGACATGTTCAGTGATACTAAGTGTTCAAACTACATTTTATAATGACATTAACAGACATATTCAGTGATACTTAGTTTTCTAACTACATTGTATTATGACATGAACAGACATGTTCAGTAATACCCAGTGTTCTTACTACATTGTCTTATGACATTAACCGACATGTTCAGTGATACTGAATGTTCTAACTACATTGTATTATGACATTAATAGACATGTTCAGTAATACTGATTGTTTTAACTACATTGTATTATGAACATTAACAGACATATTCAGTAATACTGAGTGTTCTAACTCCATTGTATTATGACATAGGCATTTTTAGTGATACTTTGTGTTCTAACTATATTGTATTATGTCATTAACAGACATGTTCAGTGATGTGGTGTGTTCTACCTTCATTGTATTATAACATTAATAGACATGTTCAGTGATGCAGGGTGTTCTAACTACATTGGTTTAAGACATTACCAGGTATGGTCAGTAATACTAGTTGTTCTAACTACATTGTAGTATGACATTACAAAATAAATGTTCAGTGATGCTGAGTGTTCTAACTGGATTGTATTATGACATTAACAGACATGCTCAGTAATACTGAGTGTTTTAACTACATGGTATTATGACATTAACAGACATGTTCTGTGATACTGACTGCTCTAACTACATTGTATCATGACATTAACAGACATGTTCAGTGAGACTGAGTGTTCTAACTACATTGTATCATGACACTAAAATACATGTTCAGTGATACTGAGTGTAATAACTATATTGTATTATGACATTAACAGACATATTCAGTAATACTGTGTGTTCTTACTACATTGTAGTATGACATTCATTAACAGAAATGTTCAGTGATACTGAATGTTCTAACTACATTTTATTATGACATTAACAGACATGTTCAGTAATACTGAGCGTTCTAACTACACTGTATTATGACATTAACAGGCAAGTTTAGTGATACTGAATGTTCCAAGTACATTGTATTATGACATTAACAGTCAGTGATAGTGAGTGTTCTAACTGCAATGCATTATGACATTAACAGACACATTCAGTAATAAAGAGTGTTCTAACTACATTGCATTATGTCATTGACAGACATGTTTAGTGATACTGAATGTTCTAACTACATTGTATTATGACATTAACAGACATAATCAGTAATACAGAGTGTTCTAACTACATTGTATTTTGACATTAACAGACGTTCAGCAATACTGAGTGTTCTAACTACATTATAATATGACATTAATGGACATGTTCAGTAGTACTGAGTGTTCTAACTACATTGTGTTATGACATTGACAGACATGTTCAGTGATACTGACTGTTCTAACTACATTGTATTTTAACATTAACATGAAAGTTCAGTGATACTGAGTGCTCTAACAACATTGTATCATGATATTAAATTACATGTTCAGTAATACTGAGTGTTCTATCTACATTGTATTATGACATTAACAGACATGTTCAGTGATACTGTCTGTTCTAACTACAGTGTATTATGACATTAACATGCATGTTCAGTGATAATGAGTGCTCTAACTACATTGTATCATGACATTAACAGACATGTTCAGGAATACTGAGTGTTCTAACTACACTGTATTATGACATAAACAGGAATGTTCAGTGATACTGAGTGTGTTAACTACATTGTATTATAACATTAACAGGCATGTTGAGTGATAATGAGTGTTCTATCTACATTGTATTATGACATTAACAGACATTCAGTGACACCGAGTGTTCTAACTACATTGTATTATGACATTAGCAGATGTATTCAGGTATACTGAGTGTTCTAACTACATTGTATTATGACAATAACAGATATGTTCAGTAATACCGAGTGGTCTTACTACATTGTATTGTGACCTTAACAGACATGTTCAGTGATACTGATTGTTCTAACTACATTGTATTATGAACATTAACAGACATCTTTAGTATGATTAAGTGTTCTAACTACATTGTATTATGACATTAACAGGCATGTTCAGTGATACTGATTGTTCTAACATCATTATATTATGACATTAAGAGATATGTTCAGTGAAACTGAGTGTTCCAACAACATTGTATTATCACATTACCAGGCATGGTCAGTGATGCTAGATGTTCTAACTACATTGTATTTTTACATTACTAAGCATGTTCAGTGATACTGAGTGTTCTAACTACATTATATTATGATATTAACAGGCAAGTGCAATGATTCTGAGTGTTCTAACTGCATTGTATTATAATTTAACAGACATGCTCAGTAATCCTGAGTGTTGTAACTACATTGTATTATGACACTAAAAGACATGTTCAGTGATACTGAGTGTTCTAACTACATTGTATCATGACATTAACAGACATGTACAGTGATACTGAGTGCTTTAACTACATTGTATCATGACATTAACAGACATATTCTATAATACTGAGTGTTCTAACTAAATTGTATAATGACATTAACAGACATGTTCAGTGATGCGGTGTGTTCTACCTTCATTTTATTAAATCATTAACAGACATGTTCAGTGATGAAGATTGTTCTAACTACATTATTTTTAGACAATAACAGGTTTTGTCACTAATACTGGTTGTTCTAGCTACATTGTATTATGACATTACAGGATAAATGTTCAGCGATGTGGGGTGTTTTAACTTAATTGTTTTATTTCATTACCAGATATTTTCAGTGATGCTTGGTGTTTTAACTTCATTTTATTATGACATTAACAGAGATATTCAGTAATACTGTGTGTTCTAACTAAATTGTATTATGACATTAACAGGCATGTTCAGTGATACTGAGTGTTCTAACTACATTGTAGTATGAGATTAAAAGACATTCAGTGATACTAAGTGTTGTAACTACATTGCATTATGACATTAAAAGACATGTTCAGTAATACAGAGTGTTCTTACTACATTGTATTGTGACATTAACAGACATATTCAGTAATACTGAGTGTTCTAACTACATCATATTATGACATTAACAGGCATCTTCAGTGATACTGAGTGTTTTAACTACATTGTATTATGACATTAACATACATGTTCAGTTATTCTGAGTGTTCTAACTACATTGTATTATGACATTAACAGACATGTTCAGTATATCTGAGTGTTCTAACTAAATTGCATTATGACATGAACAGGCATGTTCAGTAATACTGAGTGCTCTAACTACATTGTATTATGACATAAACAGGCATGTTCAGTGACAGCGCTCTGACTACATTGAATTATGACATTAACAGACATGTTCAGTGATACTGAATGTTCTAACTACAGTGTATTATGACATTAACATACATGTTCAGTTATACTGAGTGTTCTAACTACAATGTATTATGACATTCACAGACATTTTCAGTGATACTGACAGTTCTAACTACATTGTTTTATGACATTAACATGCATGTTCAGTGATACTGAGTGCTCTAACTACATTGTACCATGACATTAACAGATATGTTCAGTAATACTGACTGTTTTAACTACACTGTATTATGACATTAACTGACATGTTCAGTGATACTGAGTGTTCTAACTGCATTGTATTATGACACTAAAATACATGTTCAGTGATACTAAGTGTAATAACTATATTGTATTATGACATTAACAGACATATTCAGTAATACTGAGTGTTCTAACAACATTGTATTATGACTTTAACAGACATGTTCAGTAATAGTGAGTGTTCTAACTACATTGTATTATGCCATTAACAGACATATTCAGTAATACTGTGTGTTCTAACTAAATTGTAGTATGAGATTAAAAGACATTCAGTGATACTAAGTGTTCTAACTACATTGCATTATGACATTAACAGACATGTTCAGTAATACCGAGTGTTCTTACTGCATTGTATTGTGACATTAACAGACATATTCAGTAATACTGAGTGTTCTAACTACATCATATTATGACATTAACAGGCATCTTCAGTGATACTGAGTGTTTTAACTACATTGTATTATGACATTAACATACATGTTCTGTTATTCTGAGTGTTCTAACTACATTGTATTATGACATTAACATACATGTTCTGTTATTCTGAGTGTTCTCACTAAATTGCATTATGACATGAACAGTCATGGTCAGTAATACTGAGTGCTCTAACTACATTGTATTATGACATCAACAGGCATGTTCAGTGACAGCGCTCTAACTACATTGAATTATGACATTAACAGACATGTTCAGTGATACTGAATGTTCTAACTACAGTGTATTATGACATTAACAGACATGTTCAGTTATACTGAGTGTTCTAACTACAACGTATTATGACATTCAAAGACATTTTCAGTGATACTGACAGTTCTAACTACATTGTTTTATGGCATTAACATGCATGTTCAGTGATACTGAGTGCTCTAACTACATTGTATTATGATATTAACAGATATATTCAGTAATAATGAGTGTTCTAACAACATTGTATTATGATTTTACAGACAGGTATTCCACAGTGAATTCGGTCCCCCACATATTTCCATTGAGATTTTCCATGAATTCTTGAAGATATTCCGCACCTCCTTTCCACACAAGCCAACAGTCATCCAGATATCTCCTCCAGATGTCAATTTCAGGTAAATAGACATTCTGCAATTCATCATAAATTATATGTTCTTCAATGTATCCCATATATAAATCTGCATAAATTGGCGCAAAAGAGGCCCCCATGGCCGTACCTTGTATCTGCCAATAGCAGTCCTGTTGAAAATAGAATACATTTTTGGTTAAGACATGTTCGGCCATACACACAAGTAATGTGTTCATTCCGGGAGGATAAATATTCGCTTTATTTAACCAGAATTCCAAGGCCATCAGTCCTGCCCAATGCGGAATGCTGGTATACAAAGATTTCACATCCAAAGTACACAGAAGCCATGCAGGTTCAAGTTGTGAATTAGAAACAATTTGTAGGAATTCTGTCATGTCCTGAATCCTGGCTCTAATACAGGATAATAATGGTTTCAATTTTTCAGTCAAAAACATTGAGAGGGGTTCCGTCAATGATCCAATCCCAGATACGATCGGTCTTCCTGGTGGTTTATCAATAGATTTATGGATTTTCGGCAATAAATATAGGTATTGTTTGGCAGGATCCTTCACCATGAGATGTTTTTTGGTGTTAGTAGAATTAATCCCAGTGTCAACAGCTTCTTGTAAGAATTGGTCAATTTCTTGTTTAAAGGCGGGTGTGGGATCAGTGCTCATTTTCATGTAGTGATGATGGTTGGACAGTTGTCCATTTGCCTCATCCTGATAATAATCGGCGTCCATGACAATGACTGCACCCCCTTTATCAGCAGAGAGTATAACTATATCCTTGTTGTTTTTGAGTCTAGTTAAAGCAAGTTGTTCACTGTAAGATATGTTATTTCTAGTGTTGTCAGATTTGTTGGAATGAAAATGTAAATCCTTCATGACCGCCTGTTGGAATACTGCGACATGTTTATCCATGGGGGGGTTGAAAGTGGATTTATGGAATCTAAATTCAGAAGATCTTTGAGAAGTGTTAGGGTTGTCCTGTTGTTTGAAAAATAAATGTAAATTAATTTCCTACAAAACTCTACTATATCAGCAACATGTGAACTCTCGTCAATAAAAAAAACAGGTATAAAACCCAAGCCTTTATTCAAAATAGAATATTCATCTGAAGACAAAGTGTATTTGGAGATATTTAACACATTTTGATGAGATTCCATTATTTCACTACTGATTGGAAAAGTTCCTCTAGACTTTTGACCCTGATGCTTTCTCCCTCCCCTATGTGTCCTGCCCCTAAAGGGTTCATCATACTTCTGCCTCTTTTGTTGTGTGGTGAATCACCCATGCTGGCTGATTCATTATCTGTTGTGGAGGACTCCTCACCGAAGGTATTACTGGAAGATCCTGATTTTTTGAGAATTGATCTCGGTCTTTTCTTACGCACGAATGTAAAGCTTTTGGTCCCTTGGGCAAATCTCACACCTTTATGGGATTCAAATTGTCTTCCCTTACTGTAATCCTCTTTATCCCTAGCAAACTTGTGTAATTTTTTAGATTTAAGATTACTCTCCAATGTGGTCAGTTCTTTGGAAAGTTTGTTCAGACTACTATGAAATTGAGGTTGATTTTCAAATTGTTTTAAGTTATTACATGTCTTTTCAACATCCAGAGTATTGGCATGAACTGTCCTTTCATAAAAGGATGCCAGTATATCAACTAATGCCATAGCTGCTTCTTGCTGTGCTATTTGCCAATCCCTGATTAATATGTCGTCCGGTGCACCAACAAGTGGCTGAATTTTTGATCTCAATCCTCTAGGTGAAATCTTCTGGGTCTGATAAGCCTTAAAGAGGTTATGGTGCCAAATGTTAGTTCTTAATATTTTAATTTGTTTACCTAGCTGATTGAATTCTGACACACAACTGTCAACTGGATCCAATATGGGTAAATCAGTAGTATTCGAGGAACTAATACCAATACCGAATACTTTAAGGTCATCCTTATCTGCACATAGGCTAGATAATAATTTCCCAAGGTCCATGACAATAAGTTGTTGTGTTAAAAAATGTTGGGCTATTTATGTGGAACAGTAAGAGTGTTGAAAGAGAAGATAGTAGTCTGAACAATACACCAATACACTGTTCCGAACCCTTTGGAAAAAATAAACTATGTGTTAAATTTGCCCAAGGGTACCAAAAAGTTACAAATGAAATGAATGCTCGAAAAATCAGGACAAAATATTTTAGTGTTTTATAAGACAAACCATGAAATGAGTATCACTTTAAATATGATGCTGGTGTTATTAAACAAGTGTGCATCTAGATGTTATTCAAACATGAAAAAATGTTATGCTTCCTTGGAAGAGTTATATCTAAATAAGTTATAATGGGTATGATATTGTAAAAAATGTATATACACATGTAAAGAAAATAGAGCATACGAAGATGTTCAATCAAAATAATAGCACAAGATGATATAGTTTAAGACCAGCTAAGTCTAAAACATGAAGAAAGTGTATATAAAAAAGAAACATGTTCTGTAGGCTCATTTGAAGAAATGACTCTAATAAATAGAGCAGTATAAATGTTTGAAAAATATTCTTATAAATGTTGGTATAAAAATATAAACAAACTGTAACTTCCCTAAAAGAGTAATATCTAGGTATGTAATCCCTAAATATGTATATACATACACCACAAAATACAGGATGTTAAATCAAAACAGCATCAATATGTAATATTATAAAAGGCAAAAAAATGATAAAAATATCAATGAACTCAATTGTGGAAATGAGCATAAGACATTGAACAGCATCAAAGTAGAAAAACAATCATGAGATTATTCTATATATAGGAACAAAAAGACTCAACATGATATGTTAGCGCCAAATTCCTAATTAAAGTTCCATATAGTAATATATAGAACAATGACATGCTACCATGTCACAATGTAATGAAGTCAAGGTCAACCCCAACCATGCAATATAGCCTAAATACAGTATTGAAAAACCACCTTTCCTGTATCTATATCCAGCTACATAGACTCAGATGGTTTAATGACAAAGAAATCTGTGAGCATAGGTTATGTAAAAACCCGGATTGAAAATTCCATAAAGAATCATTTTGCCTGATACAAATGCAAAACCTGAATAATTGGAAATATTTCTATATGTCCAATGTTCCTATCCAAAGTCATAGAAATATATATGCAATAATATAGAGGCAGTATATGTGATAGTATTGCGGGCCTAGTAATGCATTTGTAGGCAAGCCACTATAAGATTTTGAACTGCGACACAAACTGTTCCAATATGGTTGTAAGCCATAGATACAAAAAATATTTCTAATGGTTCAAACATGAACAATCCCTTAAGGTTCTTCCCTAGTATTAGGCCTTGTTATGCCATATAAAAAGATATGTCATTGCAAAAACACTGATTCACACAAAAAAATACAATAGAAGAATGTCAAAAATCAGATGCATCTGCTAAATCAAAGTCAAAATTGCAGCTCCGACTGGATCATTTACCTGGCTACATGCACATGCCAAGCTTTTTATGTAGGCCAAACATCTAGACAATTCTGCACCAGAATAGCAGAACATTTGGGAGACATCAGGAATTGCAGATCCACTAATGCTCTATACAGGCACACCATCAAGCACGCCACGGCCAAATTTTCTTTTTGCATCATTGATCGTATCATGCGAAACAGGGCATTTAAAACAGGATGGCATGAAATCCTTAACAATAAAGAGAAAAGATGGATCATTAAATTGGGTGGGCTTTTCCCACCAGGGCTCAATGACAAATTATAAATTTTCATCTTCTCTATATATACCACTAGCTTTCTTTTATGGTATAAGACTATTGTGCATACCCGTACCCTAATCAAGGAAATCGATAGAACCAATTATATGTCAATATGTTTTTCCTCTTTATCATCACACCATACTCATCCATTCCATCAGGTAAAGTCTCTATTTATTTCTTTATATTTTTATTTTTATTTTTATCAAGATGGCACAATTTTGGATGGACTATTAACAATTTATGCATACTTATTGTTTTTCACTTATACACAATTTTTATTTAATATGTTTATTGTTAAGACAATAATGTGTTTTTTTCTTTAATAACAGGAAGTGATGTCATGACTTTCTCATTAATATATAAGGAGCACTTTTTCTATGAGATTTTCAACTACTGATGAAAGCTGGAATAGCTGAAACCGGTCTAGTTTTTGCAGAATAAATCATTATATCAGAACCACTTGAGGTGCTGGCTTTTTTTCTTACTATTGTTCACAGCAGCTTGGTTGCCGAGCACCAGCCGTACTTGCTAGCTGAATTCCACACTGAATGTTTAGTGATATGGCATGTTCTAACTACATTGTATTATGACATTAACAGACATGATCAGTAATACTCAGTGCTCTAACTACATTGTATTATGACATAAACAGGCATGTTCAGTGATAGTGCTCTTTCTAAATTGCATTATGACATTAAGAGACATGTTCAGTGATAATAAATGTTCTAACTACATTGTATTATGAAATTAACAGACATATTCAGTAATACAAAGTGTTCTAACTACATTGTATTATGACATTAACAGACATATTCAGTGATAGTGAGTTTTCTAACTACATTGTATTATGACATTAACAGGCATGTCCAGTGATACTGAATGTTCTAACTGCATTGCATTATGACATTAACAGACATGTTCAGTATATCTGAGTATTCTAACTAAATTGCATTATGACATTAACAGACACATTCAGTAATACTGAGTGTACTAAATATATTGTATTATGACATTAACAGACATGTTCAGTGATACTGAGTGTTCTAACTACATTGTATTATGACATTAACAGACATGTTCAGTGATGCGGTGTATTGTACCTTCATTTTATTATAACATTAACAGACATGTTCAGTGATGCAGTGTTCTAACTACATTGTATTAAGACATTACCAGGCATAGTCAGTAATACCCACTGTTATAACTACATTGTATTATGACATTACCAGATAAATGTTCAGTGATGCGGGGTGTTCTAACTTCATTGTATTATGACATTAACAGACATATTCAGTAATACTGTGTGTTCTAACTACATTGTATTATGACATTTACAGACATATTCAGTAATAGTGAGTGTTCTAACTACATTGTATTATGACATTAACAGACATGTTCAGTGATACTGAGTGTTCTAACTACATTGTATTATGACATTAACAGACATGTTCAGTGATGCGGTGTATTCTACCTTCATTTTATTATAACATTAACAGACATGTTCAGTGATGCAGTGTTCTAACTACATTGTATTAAGACATTACCAGGCATAGTCAGTAATACTCAGTGTTCTAACTACATTGTATTATGACATTAACAGACATGTTCAGTAATACTGAGTGTTCTAACTACATTGTGTTATGACACTAACAGGCACATTTAGTGATATTGAGTGTTCTAACTACATTGTATTATGACATTAACATACATGTTCAGTGATACTGAGTGTTCTAACTACATTGTATCATGACATTAAAAGACATGTTCAGTGATACTGAGTGTTCTAACTACATTGTATTATGACATTAACAGACATATTCAGTAATACTGAGTGTTCTAACTACATTGTATTATGACATTAACAGACATGTTCAGTGATACTGAGTGTTCTAACTACATTGTATTATGACATTAACAGACATGTTCAGTGATGCTGAGTGTTCTAACTACATTGTATTATGACATTAACAGACACATTCAGTAATACTGAGTGTTCTAACTACATTGTATTATGACATTAACAGACATGTTCAGTGATACTGAGTGTTCTAACTACATTGTATTATGACATTAACAGACATATTCAGTAATACTGTGTGTTCTAACTACATTGTATTATGACATTAACAGACATATTCAGTAATACTGAGTGTTCTAACTACATTGTATTATGACATTAACAAACATATTCAGTGATACTGAGTGTTCTAACTACATTGTATTATGACATTAACAGACATGTTCAGTGATACTGAGTGTTCTAACTACATTGTATTATGACATTAACAGACATATTCAGTAATACTGAGTGTTCTAACTACATTGTATTATGACATTAATAGACATATTCAGTGATACCGAGTGTTCTAACTTCATTGTATTATAACATTAACAGACACGTTCAGTAATAGTATGTGTTCTAACTACATTGTATTATGAACATTAACAAACATGTTCAGTGATACTGAATGTTTAACTACATTGTATTATGAACTTAACAGACATATTTAGTGATAGTGAGTGTTCTAACTACATTGTATTATGACATTAACAGACATGTTTAGTGATACTGAGTGTTCTAACTACATTGTATTATGACATTAACAGACATATTCAGTAATACTGAGTGTTCTAACTACATTGTATTATGACATTAACAGACATATTCAGTAATACTGAGTGTTCTAACTACATTGTATTATGACATTAACAGACATGTTCAGTGATACTGAGTGTTCTAACTACATTGTATTATGACATTAACAGACATATTCAGTGATACTGAGTGTTCTAACTACATTGTATTATGACATTAACAGACATATTCAGTAATACTGAGTGTTCTAACTACATTGTATTATGACATTAACAGGCATGTTCAGTGATACTGAGTGTTCTAACTACATTGTATTATGACATTAACAGACATGTTCAGTAATACTGAGTGTTCTAACTACATTGTATTATGACATTAACAGACATGTTCAGTGATACTGAGTGTTCTAACTACATTGTATTATGACATTAACAGACATGTTCAGTGATACTGAGTGTTCTAACTACATTGTATTATGACATTAACAGACATATTCAGTAATACTGAGTGTTCTAACTACATTGTATTATGACATTAACAGACATGTTCAGTGATACTGAGTGTTCTAACTACATTGTATTATGACATTAACAGACATATTCAGTAATACTGAGTGTTCTAACTACATTGTATTATGACATTAACAGACATGTTCAGTGATACTGAGTGTTCTAACTACATTGTATTATGACATTAACAGACATGTTCAGTGATACTGAGTGTTCTAACTACATTGTATTATGACATTAACAGACATGTTCAGTAATACTGAGTGTTCTAACTACATTGTATTATGACATTAACAGACATGTTCAGTAATACTGAGTGTTCTAACTACATTGTATTATGACATTAACAGACATATTCAGTAATACTGAGTGTTCTAACTACATTGTATTATGACATTAACAGACATATTCAGTGATACTGAGTGTTCTAACTACATTGTATTATGACATTAACAGACATGTTCAGTGATACTGAGTGTTCTAACTACATTGTATTATGACATTAACAGACATGTTCAGTGATACTGAGTGTTCTAACTACATTGTATTATGACATTAACAGACATATTCAGTAATACTGAGTGTTCTAACTACATTGTATTATGACATTAACAGACATATTCAGTAATACTGAGTGTTCTAACTACATTGTATTATGACATTAACAGACATATTCAGTAATACTGAGTGTTCTAACTACATTGTATTATGACATTAACAGACATATGTTCAGTAATACTGAGTGTTCTAACTACATTGTATTATGACATTAACAGACATATTCAGTAATACTGAGTGTTCTAACTACATTGTATTATGACATTAACAGACATGTTCAGTGATACTGAGTGTTCTAACTACATTGTATTATGACATTAACAGACATGTTCAGTAATACTGAGTGTTCTAACTACATTGTATTATGACATTAACAGACATGTTCAGTGATACTGAGTGTTCTAACTACATTGTATTATGACATTAACAGACATATTCAGTAATACTGAGTGTTCTAACTACATTGTATTATGACATTAACAGACATATTCAGTAATACTGAGTGTTCTAACTACATTGTATTATGACATTAACAGACATATTCAGTAATACTGAGTGTTCTAACTACATTGTATTATGACATTAACAGACATATTCAGTAATACTGAGTGTTCTAACTACATTGTATTATGACATTAACAGACATGTTCAGTGATACTGAGTGTTCTAACTACATTGTATTATGACATTAACAGACATATTCAGTAATACTGAGTGTTCTAACTACATTGTATTATGACATTAACAGACATGTTCAGTAATACTGAGTGTTCTAACTACATTGTATTATGACATTAACAGACATGTTCAGTGATACTGAGTGTTCTAACTACATTGTATTATGACATTAACAGACATGTTCAGTAATACTGAGTGTTCTAACTACATTGTATTATGACATTAACAGACATATTCAGTAATACTGAGTGTTCTAACTACATTGTATTATGACATTAACAGACATGTTCAGTGATACTGAGTGTTCTAACTACATTGTATTATGACATTAAAAGACATGTTCAGTGATACTGAGTGTTCTAACTACATTGTATTATGACATTAAAAGACATGTTCAGTGATACTGAGTGTTCTAACTACATTGTATTATGACATTAACAGACATGTTCAGTGATACTGAGTGTTCTAACTACATTGTATTATGACATTAACAGACATATTCAGTAATACTGAGTGTTCTAACTACATTGTATTATGACATTAACAGACATGTTCAGTGATACTGAGTGTTCTAACTACATTGTATTATGACATTAACAGACATGTTCAGTGCTGCTGAGTGTTCTAACTACATTGTATTATGACATTAACAGACATATTCAGTGATACAAAGTGTTCTAATTACATTGTATTATGACATTAGCAGACATATTCAGTGATAGTGAGAGTTCTAACTACATTGTATTATGACATTAACATGTTCAGTGATACTGAGTGTTCTAACTACATTGTATTATGACATTAACAGACATGTTCAGTAATACCGAGTGTTCTAACTACATTGTATTATGACATTAACAGACATGTTCAGTGATACTGAGTGTTCTAACTACATTGTATTATGACATTAACAGACATATTCAGTAATACTGAGTGTTCTAACTACATTGTATTATGACATTAACAGACATGTTCAGTGATACTGAGTGTTCTAACTACATTGTATTATGACATTAACAGACATGTTCAGTGATACTGAGTGTTCTACATACATTGTATTATGACATTAACAGACATGTTCAGTGATACTGAGTGTTCTAACTACATTGTATTATGACATTAACAGACATATTCAGTGATACTGAGTGTTCTAACTACATTGTATTAT